>NW_019737901.1:0-572 GCF_002891405.2 Cryptotermes secundus
TCTAGCAACCCAAAGCTAGCAAGCTAGCAACAGGAAGCTAGCAAGATAGCAAAGGAAAGATAGCAAGCTAGCAACGAAAACAGTCAAGCTAGCAACGCAAAGCTTTCAAGCTAGCAACCCAAAGCTAGCAAGCGAGCAACAGGAAGCTAGCAAGATAGCAAAGGAAAGATAGCAAGCTAGCAACGAAAACAGTCAAGCTAGCAACGCAAAGCTTTCAAGCTAGCAACCCAAAGCTAGCAAGCTAGCAACGCAAAGCTTTCAAGCTAGCAACCCAAAGCTAGCAAGCTAGCAACGCAAAGCTAGCAAGCTACAAACGCAAAGCTACCTAACAAACAACGCAAAGATGTCCAGCTAGCAACGCAGAGCTGGAAAGCTAGCAACGCACGACTGGCAAGCTAGAAAAGCAAAGCTTGCAAGATAGCAACGCAAAGCAGGCAAGCTAGCAACGATAAGGTAGCAAGCAAGCAAATAAAGCTAGCACCTAGCAAGGCAAAGCTAGCAAGATAACAACGCAAAATTATTAAGCTAGCAACGCAAAGCTAGCAAGCTAGCAACGCAAAGCTACCAAATTA
>NW_019737901.1:681-768 GCF_002891405.2 Cryptotermes secundus
AAGAGAGCAAAGCAAAGCTAACAAGCCTGCAACGCAAAAGCTAGCAAGCTAGCAACGCAAATCTAGCAAGCTAACACCGAAAAGCTA
>NW_019737902.1:0-537 GCF_002891405.2 Cryptotermes secundus
TCTCCCTGCGCTGGTCGACAGCACGGGCTTCAGCGACACGGCTCGTGAGTGCATACATCTCCTCTACCGATCTCGGTTCAGACTCAAACGTCAACCAAGGTCGCACACTGGGGTGGATATTCTGAACAATACGGCGGACTAATGCCGACTCAGAAATGTGGTATTCAAGGATACCCGCGGCATTCACTACAGACGCAACGAATTGGGCCAAGTCTTCGGCGTGACCTTGAAAGCGGTCCAAGACATACTTTGACAAGAGACCCTCTCGGATGCGAGGAGGAAGAAATACAGACAGAATATCTGAACAAACCAATGCCCAGTCAGAAGATAACCGCAAATGTCCACTAATTATATTCATAAGCCTTCCAGCAGTTCTCGCGACTAACAGGGCCAAGAATTCCCCATCTGTTACCAACTTTAGGTCATAGACCTGCTTGGCTCGAACTAGAAATCGAAACACTCTTTCCGGCTCGGTATCAGTCAAAATGGGTATACTGTTGAGCCCATTTCATTAGTTTTGTAAGATTGTGTGTTTAA
>NW_019737903.1:0-488 GCF_002891405.2 Cryptotermes secundus
GACCTTTTGGGGAGAATTCGCTCTCTTAAGGGGCTTCGCGATTAAGCGAAGCACGATTCAGGAGAGGTGGTGTCAAACTACTAGTTTTAGGTAACAAAAGCGGATAATATTAAACAGGATAATGGAGGCTAGAATAGTTCAACTCGAAGAACAATTAAGAAGACTGACGATAGGAGTGAAAACGAAGGATCTATCGTTAGCAGCAAGAATAAAGGAATGGAGTGGCCATTCGAAGGCAAAGCCAGTGACGGAATTTCTAACACAGTTAGAACAATGCGCCCACGTCAGTAATTGGAGTACGGAAGACCTCGTTAACATTTTGAAAGCCAAGTTAACCGGAGAGGCTCTTCAATTTGTGAATGGAAAAGACGAGCTCACAGACGGGAGAGTGAGATATGAGGTTGTGAAAGCAGCACGCGTAGACAGGTTTACTGAAAAATTGCCAGCAAGGTTTCACTATAACCTGCTGCACAAGGCTACTCGGGGGA
>NW_019737904.1:0-516 GCF_002891405.2 Cryptotermes secundus
GCTGTTGCCATGATATTGGGGATATCTCAAAATATATTATGCTGTTTCCATGATGTGGGGTAAACTCAAACTTTGTTCTGCTGTTACCATGGTATGGGGGAAAACCCAAACAAAATTCTGCTGTTACCATGATATGGGTGAAAGCTCAAACTAAGTTCTGCTGTTGACCTTATATGGGGGAAAAATTAAACTACTTTCTGCAGTTGCCATCATATGTGGGAAAAGAGAGAATTTGTTTTCCTGATGCCACAAATTTGGAAAAATAAAAAAATGTTCTGCTGTTGCATTATATGTGTAAAAACTCAAACAAAAATCTGCTGTTGCCATGATATGTGTTAAATCTCACACTATGTTCTGCTGTTGCCTTGATTGGGGGAAAACACAAACTATATTCTGCTGTTGCCATTATATTTTTGAAAGCTCAAACTATGTTCTTCTGTTGCCATGATATGGAGGAAATCTGAAAATAATTTCTGCCATTGCCATCAAGTGTGGGAAAACACAAACTATGTTTTG
>NW_019737905.1:0-625 GCF_002891405.2 Cryptotermes secundus
GACAGACGGACAGACATGATACAAGTAAAGAACGCCTACCGGTTGTGCTAAAAATTTGTCACAATTTTGAGAAAATGCAGAGGCAAATCATTTTATGTGAATCCTTTGTCTTGTTATAATTCAGGAAACATTTAAACTACCTTAACATTTCTAAGTTCTCTAAATTATATGAATGTACAACAAATACTACATGGTTTAAAGCTTCTTGAAATTATTCAGAACTATTTTATGGTGTGAAATGGGGTTCGTTCCTTCAGTCTGCAGTTAGGCCGTAACTTCATTCCTCAGCAATATCAATGATCATCACAAATGACGTCACCGTTAGATATAAAAATTATTTTATGGCAAGTACCACACATGATCGTACAAATTACCAACTATCTGACTATTGCACTAACTACTAACATTTCTTTAATATTGTAGTTGTATTTATCTCTCTTTGCTTATGCATGGCCGGCAACCACTATCCTGAACTGACACGATTTGTACGTTCATATGTGCCCATTGCCATTGTGTGGTTTACTTTTACAAATAAAATCTTTCGATTCCCTTAAAATTGACAGCGGTTAATTAAACATCTCATGCTCTGGATAAATTAATGCCGCTGATATTTCTCTACCGAACA
>NW_019737906.1:0-2268 GCF_002891405.2 Cryptotermes secundus
TGTGGTGGGGAGCTCAGCATATCTGCTCGCAGGCGCAACAGTTCTGGAGAGGTTTCAGTATGCAGTGTCGTTACGGTTCCTTTTGAATCAGACGTGAACGTTGGTCATTCGGCGCAATGTCGCAGTTCGAAGAGCGTGCGAACATCAAGTTCACGTGCAACTTGGAAAAATCTGCTTCAGAGACGCTATCGGCCCTGCAGCAAGTTTACGGTGATACTGCACTAAAGAAATCCGCAGCTTACGACTGGTTTTCCCAGTTTAAGAATGGGAAGGAGACGTTAGAGGATGACCGCGCAGCGGGAGGCCTTCGACATCCAGAACCGAAAAAATGAATAGAAAATTGAGAACTGATTCGATGTGATCGAAGAATGACCATCGCAGAGTTGGAGCAAGAAGTTGGTATCACTCACGGATCCAGTCATGCCATTTTGTCCGATGATTTGAAGATGAGACGCGTTAGTGCGAAGTTTGTTCCGAGGTAGCTGACCACGGATCAGATGGAATGTTGCATGATGTCCCTGGCGATCTGTTTGACAAAAGTACGCAGGACCCGACGTTCCTCAAAAAGATCATCACTCGTGATGAGTCATTGGTGTTCGCCTACGACCCAGAGACGAAGATGCAGTCATCGGAGTGGCACGCAGCGTCGTGTCCCCGGTCAGATCCAAAGACAAAGTGGTGCTCATTGCATTCTTTGACATCGACGGTTTGGTGTACTATGGGTTCGTACCGCCTGGACAGACTGTTACTGGCCATTTCTACGTGCAAGCCTTGCAGAGGTTGCTGGATGCGGTTTGGAGGAAGCGGCGCGACAAGTAACAGGGACAGCGGTTTCTGCATCACGATAACGCACCGAGCCACACAGCGCTTGTTGTGCAGCAATTCCTCGCCGAGAAGAGCATTCCTGTCATCACTCAACCACCGTACTCTCCGGATCTCGCTCCGAGTGACTTTTGGCTGTTCCCTACTCCGAAAATAGGCCTCAAGGGGACACGTTTCGCAACCACGGAGGACATCAAATTGAATGCGACGGTTGAGCTCCGGAAGATTCCAAAAGAAGCTTTCCACCGCAGCTTCCAACAATGGCAGGATCGATGGAGCAAGTGTGTGCGCGCGCAAGGGTCCTACTTTGAAGGTGATTAGGTAAGCGTTGCCGTATGTCCTACCATTAGAGTGCTATACCACTATTCCGGGAACTTTTTGACTGCCCCTCGTACATTTATTTTTTTTTTTATTGGCGCTACAGCCCTCATTTGGGCCTAGACCTTCCTCCATGAAACTCTCCGTTTTCACTTCGGTTTACTAGATCTTAGACATACGGTAGGACTCCTTGGGCGGGTGATCAGCTCGTCGCAAGGCCTCTACCTGTACACAAACACAGCAAAACGCACACAAACATTCATGCCCTGAGTGGGATTCGAACCCACGATCCCGGCTTCCGAACTTGCGAAAACAGTCCATGCCTTAGGCCGCTCGGCTCAGTTCACAAAGGAATATGAACGCGTAAGACATGGTCACCTGCACAAAACACGACTCTAATATGCAATCACAATATCTCCAAATTTTGCCCTTGAACATAAATATTTTTTATTTCTGAAAATAAGTTCCGACGTTCAAGTGTGTCATACCTCTACATGCCGCCTGAATTTACATGTTGCTCTGTTCAGTCTTCGAACATGAGGATGGGGTTTTTTTTTCCGCGGGAAAGTCATGTTTTCTCCTATGTACGTGTAAATGACTATATGTACACACACACATGCAACACACAGAACCACGCATACCATATGTACCTGGGAAACTTCACAAATAAACGGGTGTGAAAGCTGAGAGGCGTTACAATACACGGTCTATTAATTTTCAAACTATATATTTTTCTGTTTTTAATTCCGATCACAATAATATAATTAGTATTGTGCAGGCTTGAATAATCTATTACGGTCATTCCTGTGCGATTTCTAAATGAGAAATCGGCATTCAGTAGCATCTCATTTACTTCTATTATTTAGACAAATGAAAATGGTCATCTCATGAGAGAAATATTTCCTGGCCGTAAACATCTGATAAGTAGAAGAAAGAGTTGTCCCTGTGCGTAATTACGTAAGCAGAGTGCTATGAAACACATGGGCGTATCGCTCTAGGGGGAAGTCTGTAGCCAACTTGAAGCACCTGCCTCTCTAATCGCGTGGAATGAAACCGCAATAAGCAATGAATATGACATTAAATAAGACCCGGACGGCACACTGTGGTGTACACACAAATTACATTGCT
>NW_019737907.1:0-198 GCF_002891405.2 Cryptotermes secundus
GCTGGAAAACTAGCAACGCACAGCTGGCAAGCTAGCAACGCAATGTTGGCAAGATAGAAACTCAAAGCTGGCAAGCTAGAAACGCAAAGCTAGCATGCGAGTTTGCAAGCAAGAAACGCAAAGAAAGCAAGAAAGCAAACCTAGCAAGCTAGCAAAGCAAAGCTAGCTAGCTACCAAAGCAGAGCTAGCAAGCAAGCA
>NW_019737907.1:397-473 GCF_002891405.2 Cryptotermes secundus
GCAAGCTAGTAAGGCAATGCTAACAAGCTAACAACGCATAGCTACCAAGCTAGCAAAGCAAAACTAGCAAGCTAGC
>NW_019737908.1:0-711 GCF_002891405.2 Cryptotermes secundus
AGCTGGAAAGCTAGCAAAGCAAGGCTGGCAAGCTAGAAACGCACAAGTGGCAAGAATGCAACACAAAGCTGGCAAGCTCGCAACCCAAAGCTAGCATGCTAGAAAAGCAAAGCTAGCAAGCTAACAACGCAAACCTAGCAAACTAGCAACGCAAAGCTAGCAAGCTAGCAACCTAAAGCTAGGAAGACGGCAAAGCCAAACCAGCAAGCTGGCAGCGNTGCAGCGCAAAGCTAGCAAGCTAGCAACTGAAAGGTAGCAAGGAAGCAACGTAAAGCAAGCAAGCTAAATCTAAAAAGCTAGAAACGCACACGTGGCATGCTAGAAACGCAAAACCAGTAAACTAGCAAAGCAAAGCTAGCAATCTACCTACGGAAAGTCTAGCAAGCTAGATACGCAAATGAAGCGAACTGGCAACGCTTTGCTTGCAAGCTAGAAACGGATAGGTAGCAAGCTAGCAAAGCAAAGCTGAAAAGCTAGCAACGCAAATTTGGCAAGCAAGCAACGCATAGCTGGAAAGCTAAAAACGCAAAGCTGGTAATCTAGAAACGCAAAGCAGGCAAGCTAGTAACGCAAAGCTGGCAAGCTAGCAAAGCAAAACTGGCAAGCTAGCAACGAAAAGCTAGCAAGCTGGGAACTAATATCTAAAAAGCTAGCAAGCTATAAAGACAAATCTAGCAAGCTAGCAAATAAAAACCTTGCAAGCTAGCAACG
>NW_019737909.1:0-1343 GCF_002891405.2 Cryptotermes secundus
TGCTAGCTTGCTTTCTTTTCTTTGCTAGATTGCCCTCTTTGCGTTGCTAGCTTGCTAGCTTTACGTTGCTATCTTGCCCGATTTGCGTTCCCAGCTTGGTAGCTTTGCGTTGTAGCTTGCTAGCTTTGTGTTACAAGCTTGCTAATTTTGCGTTGCTAACTTGGTAGCTTTGCGTTGCTAACTTGCAACATTGCGATCTAAATTTTTAGCTTTGCGTTGCTAGGTTACTAACATTGCGTTCTATCTTGCTAGCTTTGCGTTGCTAGCTTGCCAGCTTTGTGATGCTATCTTGCTAGCTTAGCGTTGCTAGCTTGCTACATATGCGTTGCTAGCTTACTACATTGCTATATATGCTTTGTAAACTTGTTAGCTTTGCGTTGCTTTCTTGCAAGCTTGGCCTTTTTGCCTGTTAAATTTGCGTTGCTAGCTTTCCTTTGCTAGCTTCATAGCATTCTAAATTTGCGTTGCTACCTTGCTAGCTTTGCGTTGCAATCTTGCTAGCGTTCCGTTGCTAGCTTGGTAGCTTGCTAGATATGCGTTCCTAACTTGCTAGCTTTGCGTTGCTAGCTCGTCAGCTTTGAGTTCCTAGCTTCCCAGCTTTGCGTTTCTAGCTAGCCAGCTTTGAGTTCCTAGCTTGCCAGATATGCCTTGCTAGCTTGCCATATTTGCGTTGTTAGCTTTCCAGATTTGCGTTCTTAGCTTGCTAGTTTCCGTTGCTAGCTTGCTAGATATGCGTTGCTAGCTTCTTAACTTTGCGTGGCTAGCTTGCTAATTTTGCGTTGCTAGCTTCCTAGCTTTGCATCGCTATCTTGCCAACTGTGCGTATCTAGCTGGCTAGCTTTGAGTTGTTAGTTTGCTAGCTTTGCGTAGCTTGCTTGCATGCTTTGCGTTTTGCTTGCTAGATTTCGTTGCTTCCTTCCTAGATTTGCGTTGCAAATTTGCTAGCTTTACGTTGCTAGATTCGTAGCTTTGTGTTGATACCTTGCTAGCTTGGATTTGCCAAGTTTTCTAGCTCTGTGTTGCTAGCTTGCTCGCTATGCTTTGCTAGACTGGTAGCTTTGGGTTGCAAGCTCGGTAGCTTTGCCTTGCTAGTTTTGCATAGATTGCGATCTAGCTTGCTACTTTTGCGTTGCTAGCTTGCTAACTTTGCGTTGCTAGCTTGCTATATATGCGTTGTTAGCATGCCAGCTTTGGGATGCTAGCTTGCCAGATTTTCCTTTCTATCTTTCTAGCTTTGCTTTGCTAGCTTGCTAGCTTTGCGTTGCTAGCTTGCTAGATTGCCAGATATTCGTTTCTAGCTTGTTAGCTATGAGTTGCTGTATTGCTAGCTTTGCGTTTGTAGC
>NW_019737910.1:0-419 GCF_002891405.2 Cryptotermes secundus
GGTTTCATTCCCAGCAATACTCTCCTACTGAGTTGCCGCAAGCTGATTCAGGTCCTATGAATGGCTGTTCAGATTCTGTTCTTGCCAGTTAATCTGCAGTTTCATTCCCAGCAATACTCTCCTGCTGAGTTGCCGCAAGCTGATTCAGGTCCTATGAATGGCTGTTCAGATTCTGTTCTTGCCAGTTAATCTGCAGTTTCATTCCCAGCAATACTCTCCTGCTGAGATGCCGCAAGCTGGTTCAGGTCCTGTGAACAGCTGTTCAGATCCTGTACTTGCCAGCTGATCTGTGGTTTCATTTCAGCAATACCCTCATGGCCTGGCACCCATATAAGCTGGCCAGTTGTGTGAGGTACTGATGGCAATCCCAATTCAATTTTTTTTTTATTGTTAATCAGCAATCAGAATTTCATTCTATA
>NW_019737911.1:0-423 GCF_002891405.2 Cryptotermes secundus
GGATCTTAGAGAGATAGGATGGGATGGCATGGATTGGATAGATCTAGCTCAGGATAGGGACAAGTAGAAGGCTCTTGTGAACACTGTGATGAACCTTCGGGTTCCATAAAATGCTGGGCAATTCTTGAGTAGCTGCAGAATTGGCGGCTCCTCCAGAAGGGCTCAGATCCATGAGTAAGTAAGTGGTTAGCCTCGCAGTCCCAGCATTTTCACGCTATCTGTAGTTCTACAGCCGTTGTGGATCTTGGCCGCTTTTTCAGTTTCTTAGTCCATACACAGTAGGTAGGACTCCTTGGACGGGGGATGAGCCCGTCGCAAGGCCTCTACCTGCACACAGAATAACACAAACGCAGAATAAAAACAAACAGACATCAATGCCTCGAGTGGGATTCGAACCCACGGTCCCAGTGTTCAAGCGGGCGA
>NW_019737912.1:0-403 GCF_002891405.2 Cryptotermes secundus
AATCCATCGCTGGGGCACTTTTTCATTTAAAAAAGCTCGGGCCATCAGGTGCCAATGGGGCGGTGATCCATCTTGTTGAAGAATGAAGTCATGCAAATCTGCTTGCAGTGAAGTGAAGAGCCAGTTTTGGAGCATATCTAAATAGGTTTGTCCTGTAAAGGCGTTTCCTTCAAAGAAAAAGGGACCATNAATAATTGTGACGATTGAGTTTGCCGCTCAAGTGAAAAGTCGCTTCATCACTAAAAATTAAACGTGAAAAGAAGGTTTCGTTTTCCGTCATCTCCAGCATCGAATCGCAAAATTCCATCCGCTGCCTTTTGTCGTCATTGGTAAGAGCCTGAACGAGGTGCAGTCTGTATGGTTTCATATGTAGCCGTACTGTTAGCACACGCCAGACAGTGGA
>NW_019737913.1:0-1314 GCF_002891405.2 Cryptotermes secundus
AACAATTCAAGGAGGATGAGGTGGGCAGGGCACGTAGCGCGAATGGGGGAGACGCGGAATGCTTATAGGATATTGGTGGGAAAGCCAGGAGGAAAGAGACCACTGGAAAGGCCAAGGCATAGTCGTGTGGACAATAATAAAATTGATCTCAGAAAGATAGGATGGGATGGTATGGATTTGATTGATCTGGCTCAGGATTGGGACCAGTGTAGGGTTCTTGGGAATACGGTAATGGAACTATGGGTTCCTTAAAATGCTCGGAAGTTCTTGAGTAGCTGCATAATTGGTGGCTCCTCAAGAAGAGCTTTGCTCCATGAGTGAGTGAGTTATTTTATTGTCATTTCTTACTAACTAGGCACAGGATATTTAGGTGACTGTATTTATTGAAGTCTTACAGCTCCTAACTAAAAGTAATTATAATGCTATCACTAATCTACGCACTTGACATTTCCTTACAACACACGTCGCATCCGTCTGTTATATTCTTCACCGGTCGTTGCTTTATAACGTCTCTGAACAATGTAAATTCCTGATTCCATGTTCATGTCCTCACTGGATGAGAGCTGGCTTGCAACTGACTCAGTGCTCCGACTCAGAACTCTGTTGCTATTGACTATCTCGAGCCAAAGTCACATCACTATTAAGAGCCATCGGCCAGTCAAGCTTGGTGCAAGCCCCTTCTGGGGCCCAACATTAAAATTTGTTACTGTCAGGCAATTGAAGTTTTGTCGATGTGGGATGCCCTCTCTGACCAGAGGACGGGCCTGTCATTTTCCCGTTCAGAGCCAGCAATACATGCCATTTCTATGAAGCTATTTTGATTTATGAGTTTCAATACAATGTTTGTGACGGCCTCCATTGTCTTCTTCTGAATTAGCCCCATTGAGCTCTCTCACGTTCTTCTGAAATCCATACAACTGACTACCTTAGAGTCAGAGATACTTTGCGACTGTCGGTTTACCGCCAATCAGTTCTTCTTGCAGATAAGCCCCCTTAGGTTCATGAGCAGAGTTTTTCGACTGGGCCCTGGCGGTCATAGTACNTCTCTGACGAGAGGGTGGGGTTGTCTCTTATGAATATGCTTGGCCTAATGTCAAGTGTATATATCGTACATAGAGCCTGTTATCGAAAATTCTTCCTTTTGCGCTACGTATAAGTCCTTTTCTCCCAGTTCAGACGTTGCAAATAGATCATGTCTATCTTACTTATCTTACTCTACAACGGAAGCTTAGTGACTTGAACGGTCCTAAGGTTTACTGCCACCAAGTTTATGCCTCTTACATTTCCTGTGTCTGGCTTCGCTTTTTCTGTGTC
>NW_019737914.1:0-149 GCF_002891405.2 Cryptotermes secundus
GTCCATGTGTAATCTGAGATATGCAAGCCACGTGTGTGGTTTATTTTTTATTCCTCCCTTTCTGGAAATGTAATGTAATTGTCTGAACTGAGTTTCCAAGTTGAATTATGAGTATGTTCCATGATACGGCTGTCCATGTGTAATGAGAG
>NW_019737914.1:176-472 GCF_002891405.2 Cryptotermes secundus
CGTGTGTGGTTTATTGTTTTTTCTCTATGCAACTGTAGAAGTAATTGTTCATATTGATTCTCTGAGCAGAGTTGTAAGTTGCGCCATAACATGGCTGTCCTTTTGCAATATAAAGGTAATTATATGTGCTGATTTTCTAGATTGAGTTTGTCAAGCCGTTTCTTTGTAATCCGAAATATTCTAGTTCCTGTGTTCATTCATTGTTTGCTATTTTTCTGAGTTGTTTCTTATGTAATAAATTTTCTATCTGATTCTGTTACTTCTTGTGGAATTCTTTGTAACTTAGTAGGGACTTC
>NW_019737915.1:0-1492 GCF_002891405.2 Cryptotermes secundus
GACTGCCTTTCTGGTGACTAGTATAGAGATGCCACCGGCTGGTTCAGGTCATATGAATGGATGTTCAACTCCAATCTTGGCCAATTAATCTGCTATTTTGTTTCCAGCAATACCCTCATGCCCTGGTACCTTGTTATGTTTGGCCAGTTCCATGAGAGTTTGGTGGCAATCACCGACCAACTTTGAGAGTATCTGGTGTTTGTCAAGCTCTTTAAGTGCAACTTGGCTGTCAGATAGAATGTAGATGTTCCTATTTCTGTAGTTCCTCTCTAGATTCTCCATTATACATGCCTTTAATGGCATATGCTTCTGCCTAGAATATTGTCATGTACCGCCCAAGGCTGAAACTAAGTTTCCGCTTCGTGTCATAGCAGTAGACACCAGCTCCAGTGTTCTTATTTATCTTGGAACCATCTGTATGATAGAGCAGTCTCCCTATTTTATCAGGCCAGAACCCGTCTTCCCATTCACTCCTGTCAGGAAATCTGACTGTGATTGGTTTTTCATATACATGTCTCAGTACCACTTTATCAGACACCATTTGTAATATGGGTTCTTTTTCCATGTCCTCAGTTATGTATGCATGTCCAAAACTATCGGATTTAGGTTTCCACTGATCACTGCACTGGAGACGGTAGACTCCTGACCTGGTCTCTGCCTCCAACTTTATATGCAGTGCGGGAAGTCCAATGAGTATCTCCAGTGCAGCTGTTGGAGATGTTCGAATTGCTCCTGTGATAGCAAATTGCAAAGATTGGCTTGCTTGGGTAAGTTCTGCCTTGTTTGTCTTGAGTCTAACTCTGGGCCACCATACTTTGGCGTCATATGTAATTATGGGTCTTACAACAGCAGGGTATATCCAATGCACAACGTGCAGCTGCAGTCCCCTACCATAAAGATGGTGACAGCAGTTTCCTCTCAAACTTTAATGGTGGTTTCAGATTCCTTCATGCAGACATCTAACAGACTACACGGCTAACATCCCATGTTCTGCCCTGAAGGAGGAGGCCCCAAAACGTTTCCAGATACCAGTGAGACAGCCCAACCTTCTACAACGAAGATGGAAGACTGGAAATTCCTCTGAAGCTAAATTACACGAGGTCACCTCACTATTCTGTCCCGAAAAAGGAGGCAAGACATTCTTCCGAAACGCTGACACCTATGTACCAACAGCACGGCCTCACAATCCTAGAAGACGGCAGTCTTAATGAGAATCTCCCTGGCTCGCAAGTTGCAGTATATACGATCAGGGAAAGAGTGGGACACAGAATGACTTCAACTTTGGCTCTGTAAAATGTTGTAGAAAATAATTAACTTGCATTATTTGTTCCTGCTCCCACAAGACCCATAGCAAAGATAGCATTATGAGCAATTTCAGAATCACTGTCATGTGAAAATTTGCTTAGCGTGTGCAACATACACAGAGATTATGCCCAGCACAAGAGTTTCAGACCTCTTTATAACTGGTTCACAGTACCTTAACTGATAAGAT
>NW_019737916.1:0-803 GCF_002891405.2 Cryptotermes secundus
TGAATGGTGATCATATGTAAAGCAGTTAAAGCGAGTGGGATTGTCTACGGCCAGCTGATGTGTTGTTCATGGGACATAGGCTACTGTAACAAGAATTTGTAGTGAATACCGTATTTACGCATGTATAGGCCGCACATTTTTTGCCAAAAATTCAAGAGTCAACTGGGGTGCGGCTTATATTCGAAATATTCGAAATCACACTTCATTTAAAAAAATTATATTCATAATTAGCAATACAGGGTGTAATACTCCTAAAATAATATTCCAAGAAAATTATTTTTTCTATAATTTCTGTCTGAAAATTGTGCTGCGGCCTATACACGCACGCGGCCTATACATGCGTAAATACGGTATTAAAGCTTTCTACGCTACTGACTGTATCTCATAAAAGAATTTAGACAGGGCTTGATACCACTTAGTCCGAAGACTTCTGTCTTCCAGTCTACTGTCAAAAAACGTAAAGATTAGAATACATAAAACTGTAATTTTGTACTCGTGTGAAATTTGGTCTCTGATATGAAGGGAAGAACACGGACTGAAGGTGTTCAAGAACAGGACACTGAAGAGAATATTTGGAATAAAGAGAGATGAAGTGACAGGAGGATGGACAAAGCTGCATAATGAGGAGCTTCATAATTTGTATTTTTCGACAAATATAATTAGATTAATCAAGTCAATGAAAATGNGAAGTCAATGAAAATGAGATGGACAGTGCATGTACACTCATGGGGGAGACAAGGAATGCATACAAGATTTTTGTGCGAAAGTCAGAAGGAAATAAGACCATTAAGAAGAACTACACT
>NW_019737917.1:0-726 GCF_002891405.2 Cryptotermes secundus
TGAACTATTTTACTGTAGAGAGTTGGTTTTTTGAAACCTCTATGCTCTTCTTTCTGGCAAAAGGTACCATCTACCATCTAATGGGCTTCTGTGTTATGACACCATGTAGTCAGTAGATGGGTACCAGCATTTCAGAGGAATATATTTCCTCCATCTTCAGATCAGAACTTGTACCTTGAAGATGAAGGCAGTATGTGTCCCCTCCCCAACCCCCCAAAAAAGCAAAATTGACAAAATTATTGTCCTATGCGGCCTAATCTTCTGTGCTGTGGAAAGCAGAGGGTATGATAGGAGTTTCTGAACTGTGAACTCCATAAAATTCACGCTTTATCTCTTATTGTTTAAATACTATGTTTATTTCCCCACATTTTCTTAATACTGAAGTATTTTGTGTAATTGTTTTTTGCAGGAGAACTCTGAGATGTACAGCTTGGATAATGATTCATTCCTCAATAGCCTGGAAGCCATGACAATCCAGAACTACTGGACAGATAATGTTAAGATACTAAGCTGTGATTTAGTCTGGTCACATTGCATGACTCTTGAGGCATTTCACAGAACTGACAAATGGGGAAAATTATTGTTCTGGAAACTATATTGCCTACCATAACTGAAAATATTAGTACTATGATGCAGTTTTCTTTTAATGACATAATGAAATTGATCTATTTTGATTTTGACAGAAAGAGACACTTTCAACATTTTATAGAAACCGAAGCGTTGTTG
>NW_019737918.1:0-486 GCF_002891405.2 Cryptotermes secundus
TAGCAACGCAAAGCTAGCAATCTAGCAACGCAGAGCTAACAAGCTGGTAAAGCAAAGTAAGCAAGCTAGCAAAACATATCTAGCAAGCTAGCAACGGAAAGCTAGCAAGCTAGCAACGCAATGCTGGCAAGCTAGGAACACAAAGATGGCAAGCTAGCAACGCATAGCTGGAAAGCTGAAACGCAAAGCTGGCAATTTAGGAACGCAAAGCCGGCAAGCTAGCAACGCAAAATTGGCAAGCTAGCAACGCAAAGCTAGCAAGCCTGCAACGCATATCTAGCAAGCTAGCAATGGAAAGCTAGCAAGCTAGCAACGAAAAGTTGGCAAGCTAGCATCGCAAAGCTGTCAAGCTAGAAACGCATAGCTGGAAAGCTAAAAACGCAAAGCTGGAAACCTAAAAACGCAAAGCTGGCAATCTAGCAACGCATATCTAACAAGCTAGCAAGCTAGCAACGCAAATATAGCAAGATAGAAACGCAACGCTAG
>NW_019737918.1:637-706 GCF_002891405.2 Cryptotermes secundus
TTACCAACGCAAATATATCAAAACAAGAACGAAAAGCTGGCAAGCTAGCAAAGCATAGCTGGAAAGCTA
>NW_019737919.1:0-178 GCF_002891405.2 Cryptotermes secundus
TGCGTTGCTCGCTTGCTTGCTTTGCGTTGCTTGCTTGCTTGCTTGCTTGCTTGCTAGCTTTGGTTTCCTAGTTTGCTCGTGTTGCCTTGCTAGCTTGCTAGGATCCGTTGCAATCTTGCTAGCTTCGTGTTGCTATCTTGCTAGTTTTGCGTTGCTTGCTTGATCGCTTTGCGTTCCT
>NW_019737919.1:192-2563 GCF_002891405.2 Cryptotermes secundus
GCTTTGCTAGCTTGCTAGCTTTGCGTTTCTTGCTTGCTAGCTTTGCGTTGCTAGCATGCTAGGTTTGCGTTGCTAGCTTGCTAGATTCGATTTGCTATCTTGCTAGTTTTGTGTTGCTTGCTTGCCTGCTTTGCGTTCCTTCCTTGCTACCTTTGCGTTGCTAGGTTGCTAGATTGCTTTTCTAGGTTGCTAGCTAAGTGTTGCTAGCTTGATAGCTTTGCTTTTCTAGCTTGAGAACTTTGCTTTGCTAGCTTGCTACCGTGGCTTTGCTAGCTTGCTAGCTTTGAGTTGCCAGCTTGCTGGCTTTGCGTTGCTCGATTGCTAGCTCTTCGTCTGCTAGTTTGCTACATTGCTAAATTTGCATTGCTCTCTTGCTAACTTTGCGTTGATATGTTACTAGATTTGCGTTGCTAGTTTGATAGCTTTGGTTTTCTAGCTTGCTAGTTTTGCGTTGCTAACTTCCTGGCTTTGCGATTCTAGCATGCTAGCTTTGCGTTGCTAGCTTGAAATCTTGCTAGATTTGCGTTCCAAGGATGCTAGCTTTGCGTTTAAAATTTGCTAGCTTTGCGTTGCTAACTTCCTAGCTTTGCGTTGCTAACTTGCCACCTATGCGTTGCTAGCTTGCCAGCTGTGCGTTGTTGCTTGCTAACTTTGCGTTGCTAGCTTGCCAGCTGTGCGTTGATAGCTTTCCAGATTTCCGTTGCTAGCTTGACAGCATTATTTTGCTAACATGCATCATTTCGTTGCTTGCTTCCTAGCTTTGCGTTCCGATCTTGCTAGTTTTGAGTTGCTAGTATGTAAGCTTTGCGTTGCTAGTTTACTACGTTTGCGTTGCTATCTTGACAGCTTTGCGTAGCTTGCTTGCTTGTTTGCGTATCTTGCTTTCTAGCTTTGTGTTTCTAGCTTGATAGCATTTCGTTGCTTGCTTGCTAGCTTTGCGTTTCAAGCTTGGTAGCTTTGCGTTGCTTGCTTGCTAGCATTGTGTTTCTAGCTTTCTAGCTTCCGTTTCTAGCTTGCTAACTTTGCGTTGCTCGCTTGCTTGCTTTGCGTTGCTTGCTTGCTTGCTAGCTTGGTTTCCTAGCTTGCTCGTGTTGCCTTGCTATCATTCTAGGATCCCGTTGCAATCTTGCTAGCTTCGCGTTGCTATCTTGCTAGTTTTGCGTTGCTTGCTTGATCGCTTTGCGTTCCTTGCTTGCTAGGTTTGCGTTGCTATCTTGCTAGCTTTGCGTTTCTAACTTGGTAGCTTTGCTTTGATAGCTTGCTAGTTTTCCGTTGATAGCTTGCTAGTTTTGCCGTGCTAGCTTGTCGTTGCTAGCTTGCAGGATTGATGATGCTAGCTTCCTAGCTTTGCGTTGCTCGCTTGTTAGCGCTGCGTTGCTAGCTTAATAGATTGCTAGATTTGCGTTCCTAGCTTGATAGATTTGCGTTGCTATCTTACTAGATTTTCGTTGCTAACTTTCTAGCTTTGCGTTGCTAGCTTGCTATCTTTGCGTTGCTAGCTTGCTGGGTTTGCTTTGCCAGCATTGCGTTGTTAGGTTGCTAGCTATGGGTTGCTATTTTGCTACTTTTGTGTTGCTTGCTTGTCTGCTTTGCGTTTCTTCCTTGCTAGCTTTGCGTTGCTAGCTTGCTAGCTTTGCTTTTCTAGGTTGCTAGCTATGTGTTGCTAGCTTGGTAGCTTTGCGTTGCTAGGTGGCTAGCTTTGCATTGCTAGCTTGCCAGCTTTGCCTTGCTAGCTTGCAACCGTTGCGTTGTTAGCTTGCTAGCTTTGCGTTGCCAGCTTGCTGGCTGTGCGTTGCTCGCTTGCTACCTCTGGGTTGATAGTTTGCTACATTGCTAGATTTGCTTTGATAACTTTCTAACTTTGCGTTGCTATCTTACTCGATTTGCGTTGCTAGTTTGATAGCTTTGTTTTTCTAACTTGCTAGCTTTGCGTTGCTAACTTCCTAGCTTTGCGTTGCTAGCTTGCTAGCTTTGCGTTGCTAGCTTGCAATCTTGCTAGATTTACGTTGCAACGATGCTAGCTTTGCGTTTAAACCTTGCTAGCTTTGCGTTTAAACCTTGCTATCTTTGTGTTGCTAGCTTGCTAGCTTTGCGTTGCTATCTTGACAGCTTAGCATTGCTAGCTTAACAGCTGTGCGTTGCTATCTTCCCAGCTATGCGTTGCTAGCTTGCCAGCTGTGCGTTGTTGCTTGCTAAATTTGCGTTGCTAACTTTCGAACTTTGCGTTGCTAGCTTGCCAGCTGTGCGTTGATAGCTTTCCAGATTTTCGTTGCTAGCTTGACAGCGTTTTTTGCTAACATGCAACGTTTCGTTGCTAGGTTCCTATCTTTGCGTTCCTATCTTGCTAGTTTTGAGTTGCTAATATGATAGC
>NW_019737920.1:0-760 GCF_002891405.2 Cryptotermes secundus
TGATGCGAATTGTATCGGCTTCTTTCCCTCTTCCATCCACACGCCGTAGATCAGTGTATACAGGGTGTTTCAAGACTTTAGGGGATAACTGCAGGAGGTGATTTCCTAAGTCTTTGTGATCAAAAAGTTTATATAAACACGTGTCCGATTTTGGACGGTTACGGAGTTATGACCGTTTTAAACTCAGAACAGAAGGTAACGATTACTGACAATAAACGGAACAAAATAATAAACCAGCATAATACATGATACATTTAAAGTATGAATGTAAAGTTAACTTCGTGAAATTACCTCTAATTTGAATTCATTGGTGCTTAAAGCTGATTTTCGAAAATGCCACCGCCGGCCGCAACACAGGCTGCCGCTCGGTTGTGAACCGCGCCGGACATACCAACCCNAGCTGGCTAAAGATAGCGACCCGCCAGCTGACAGACGCGGTTCACACGAGGGCGTGTACGGGAATGAAAAACGGTCTCTGATATTAAGGGAAGAATATAGACTGAGGGTGTTTGAGAACAGTGTGTTGAGGAAAATATTTTGACCGAAGAGAGATGAAGTGACAGGAGGTCGGAGAAAACTGCATAATGACGAGCTCCATAACTTGTACCCTTCTCCAGGTATAATTAGAATGATCATGTAAAGGAGGATGAGGTTGGCAGGGCACGTAGCACGAATGTGGGGAAAAGAGGAATGCATATAGAATATTGGCGGGAAGACCAGAAGGAAATAGATCAGTAGGAAGACCAAGACGTAGGTGAGT
>NW_019737921.1:0-481 GCF_002891405.2 Cryptotermes secundus
TGCGTGGTCGGTGCGGCGGCTATATAACGACAGTTAGAGACAGAAGTCAGTGAATCAGATTATTTCAGAGTGTTTAACTGAGAGCGAGAGAGTCCACGATGGAAGAGAACCACGGAAATTTCGTCGCGTGAAGATGTCGTGTGTGAGTTGAAGACTTTATTCATGAGAGTGAATTGAAGCGAGAATTTCCATGTTGAGATAAGTTACCCGGGGAGTACTAGTGTGCGCGCAACAATGGATTATGAAGTGTGTAAATCAACGACATCGCTATAATTTAATTGTGATTAGGAGAGGTTGTAACCAAAGTTGCAATGAATCCAATCATGCAAACTAGAACCCGTCATTCTAGTTACGCGTACCACCCTACACGAGAAAATATGAAGAAGAGGTTCTACAAAGTACTAAAACGGGTATTAGGCAAAATTCCCTAAATACCATATGAGAATTTAGTTGGGAGATTTCAATGCCAAAGCTGGTAAGG
>NW_019737922.1:0-241 GCF_002891405.2 Cryptotermes secundus
TCGGAGGAACGTATCGCCTCCATCTTGAGGGTAGAAGAAAAAATAAGAAAATCCGCAAGCGAAGAGTTTATTTCCAACATTAGTCTGCTTGCACCTGCTCTCACTGTCTCTTCGCTTGCGGATTTTCTTATTTTTCCTTCTACCCTGAAGATGGAGGCGATACGTTCCTCCGAAACTTCGGTTAACATCACATCTACACGGCGCCACATCCCAGAAGACTGCTTTCTTCACCCTCAGTCTG
>NW_019737922.1:280-515 GCF_002891405.2 Cryptotermes secundus
TTTCACACCCATACAGAACCATAGGCAAAATTATAGTTTTGTATATTCTAATTTTTATGTTTTTGGACAGTAGACGAGAAGGCAAAAGGTTCTGGACAGAATGGTAGCAAGCATTACCCGAGTTCAATCTCTTAATTTCCTCGTGAATCAGGTTTCGATCCGTTATCGTCGTTTCCAAATATCTAAACTCTACCACATTTTCCAAACATCTGTTACCTATCGTTATGTCATGATT
>NW_019737923.1:0-997 GCF_002891405.2 Cryptotermes secundus
TTAAATTCTCTGTACTACTTTATTTCTCCATAAGCAGAATCAAACTTTATTTAACTTTCTTTCTATAATCAATATACCAAGTATACCGCAGAAATATATCTTGTCTGCAATGTCCAATACAGCATAATCTGTATTCATCTGACCAATCCATAACAGTTATCTTCAAGCGATATATCGATCTGAAACTTACTGATCAACAAATTTACTCACATGTAATGGCAGAAGAGCACAGATAACACAGCAAAAAGCATATGATACTGCTGAATTACATGTATAAGCTGTTGATCCATTTCAGTGATTACACTCTACTAATCATGAGCTTCCAATGCTGAATTAACATAACTGCAGGAGAACGTCATGTCATGTCATGTAATGTGTGTTTCCACTCAACACAAGAGATACTTGTGCATATTCATCAGCCAGAATCAAATGGAACTCATTTACATGGACGTTTTGTACCATGGGACTCAGTTCATTATACGTCAGTTAGAAAGGTTAGCAACAGCAATAAACTGCAATATACTGTAGCATTCTACAAAATCAAACCATGCCACACACAGCAAAACTGTCTTACTTACAACATGAAAACTGTGGCATGCTACAACTCACATACTGTTCCTTTAGGCTAATCCCATCTTTACAGCTCTATGATTTACTGCACACATCAACATGTAAGCACTGATGTCTCTTCAGACTACTCTGATGACAGAATGAATTATTACATACATCACAGCAAAATGGCTGCTCCCGACTCTGTATGGGCTCATGTGCCTTAAGATGACTCTGCTGACTGAATGACTTATTACATACAACACAGAGAAATGGCTTTTCACCACTATGTATGTGCTGATGTGTCTTCAGAGTACTCGGCCGACTGAATGACTTATTACATACATCACAGAAAAATGGCTTTTTACCACTATGTATGAGCTACTGTCTCTTCATATGACTATGGTCTCTAAATGACTTATTACATACATCACAGCAAAATGGTTTC
>NW_019737924.1:0-1919 GCF_002891405.2 Cryptotermes secundus
TTCCCTGGACCTTTCTAATGGCATATTCTAAAGCAAAATTGAAAATGAGTGGCAATAAAGCACCCCCTTGTTTTAGACCATTCTGGATAGGAAATTTATCAGACAAATGTTTACCTCCATGGACATTACTGTCCATTTTGTTTAAACACATTTTAATCAACCTAACAAGTTTCATGGGTATCCCAAACTATAAGAATATCCATCTTAACTGAATTATAGGCTTTCTTGAAGTCTATGAATAGCTGATGTACTGTCTCATCGTACTCCCATTTTTTTTTCCAATATCTGACAAATGCAAAAGATCTGATCTGTAGTTGATCTGTTATATCGAAACCCACGCTGATGATCCCCAATAATTCCATCTATATATGGACATAACATTGAGAGAAGAATATTGGATTGAAATAAAGGCTTAAAGCCCATGTTGGACTCTCCCTCATCCCAGTTTTCACACTGTGTATTTTGTAATAGTTTCTTGACTTCTGTTGATTATCTATGCATGAAGTTTTCTCTTGTGTTTTTGTCATTAATGTGTAATATAATGTTTTATAGGATTTGGTTTGTTTTCACATCCCTCTTAAGTTGAACCATATCCTTGTAATAATTTCCAAATTGGTTCTCTTTACTTACCCACGAGGCTTTGCGTATCATTTCACCATCTCTTCATATTTGTGTGCACTTTGGGTTTGCGGCATTTATTGTATTGGGCTGTCAGCTGTAGCAGCATAGCAATGTCAGGCAATGATTTGAGTGAATAACTGAGATACTTCAAGGAGACTCCGTCTGAGGCCACAGGTATCAATAGAATTTATCTATTTTGGCTGTGATCAGCTTAAGAGTCTTATTTTAATGTACTGGATTTGCGATAGAAATTGTTTGGATATTCAGATTGGGCCATGGTGTATGACCACAAAACATTTGTGAAGTGTGTTTTTGCCCGGTTCAGTATACTTCACGAGAAGGATGCAAGTCCAAAGGTACTCGAAAATGAGATGATGTGAAAATATGGAGGAGGAGAAATTGCAAATTAAATGCCAATGATAGTTTCTGTGGTTGCACTTTCCCATAGGAAATATTAATCTTGTATTTAGGGAAGTGGGGTTTGAGAAATGTTGCATACCTATGTGATGTAGGCTGAGTAAGGAAGGTTTATAAGTAACACCTCAAACAGGTTCTGAACATGGAATTAATCTAAGGACTAGTGTGTGTTGTGGAATATCACAATATTTTGGGGGGATGAAATTCGAGATCTGTTTGCTTAGATTTATTGAGGACAATAGTAAAGAACCAAGGGCATGTCAGTCACAGGAGAAGAATGCATAGAGTATTATGGTAGAATAAATTGAAAGATCTCTTGGGGATACAAATAGACTGTTAAGACGGATGTTCTGAGAAATGGAGCCAGTGGGGCGGGATCTGGACAGGATTCTTTTATTATTATTTTATTGGGTCGAGACAGACCATTTGGCTACTTGTGGCTTATTGCACCAATCCTAGATGATGCTGATTGTAGAGGAATTGGTGGAACGAAGATTGGTAGGGGAAACCTACGTACTTGGAGAAAATCTGTCCTAGCGCCACTTTGTGTCCACCACAAATACCACGTAACGAGGCCTGGGAGGCTAACGCAGGAGTTGTGTAGTTCAGAATAAGGGGCAATGAGGTTGCAGGTGCCATGAAATGGTAATTTCTTCCGTCACTGAGCAGCCGTTTGCAGGGAGTCAACACAATGAACTTTGTCCTGATGTATGCCATCAGTGTAGAATTCGGTACCGGTAGGCAATAATGAATTTCATGGCCGTAGACGTACACGTGGGCGGCTATAAGACGCAGTGGAGATTTTTCTGCTGCCAGGGACCATACAACAGTGCGTATAAGTTGAAATTAAAATTTCTGTTAGTATAATGAAGTCTGTTGGC
>NW_019737925.1:0-487 GCF_002891405.2 Cryptotermes secundus
TTTACAACTATCGACTTTCAAGGGCTCGAAGAGTGATAGAAAATATTTCGGCATACTTGTGAATAAATTCGGAGTGTTTGAAAAACCAATATCTTTAAAATTAGAATCGGTGGACAAGGTAGTGCTCGCCTGCTGCACGTTGCATAATTGGCTGAGGAAAGCAAATCCCACCTACATCTCAGAGGTTTAATTGATTACGGAGATGAAAACCATCGTATTGTCCCCGGATCCTGGCGTCAGAATCACATTACTGGCTTAAGGAACATTCCGTCAATTCTTCACAGAAATCCACAACAACTTCGGGATAAATACCGCGATTACTTTAATAACGATGGAGCTGTGCCCTGGCAAACAGCGCTACTCAATGATGTGCCAAATGCCGCACTGTAGAGCACATCCGTCTCAAAAATTCATACCCAGTTAACAGGTTAATTAAAATACAACTTTTTAAAATAATTAATAGATTTATCTTACAACTAAATATACC
>NW_019737926.1:0-308 GCF_002891405.2 Cryptotermes secundus
CAGACGAGAGTTCGTATCCGACGATTTGTAAACTTCCGCTGCGAAACCAACAATCGAAAATATCTGTCTATTACCCTGAACTTTCTCGCGGTATCCAGCATTCTATTATCAATTACAGAAGAAATGATGCAAAATTAAGTTAAAACAGAGCGGCTTCCTTTTAATTCCCTCCCAATTAATAATTCTATTTTTCAACCTCACACGACTTTGAAGTTGAATAATAAGAGTTAAATAACCCAAGAATAAATGCATCTCTTCAATATAATTTAAGTTAATTATTTGCGAAAACATGACAGTTTTCTTCTTCT
>NW_019737926.1:337-536 GCF_002891405.2 Cryptotermes secundus
TTTTCTCCCACTTGGAGCACAGGGCATCCCTGAAATGCTTCGTTTCACTTCAGTTTCTTAATCTGAGACAGTCGGTAGGACTCCTTGAACGGGGGTTCGGCACTTCGCAAGGCCGCTACCCAACATAAACACAGAACAAAGGCAGACATCTATACCTCGAGTGGGATTCGAAACCACGATCCCAGTGTTCGAGCGAGCG
>NW_019737927.1:0-393 GCF_002891405.2 Cryptotermes secundus
TGCTAGCTTGTTTGCTTTGCGGTTCTTTCTTGCTTGCTTTGCGTCCATAGCTTAGCTTCCTAGCTTTGCGTTGCTAGCTTATTACATTTGCGTTCCCATCTTACTAGCTTGTAACTTTGCGTTGCTAACTTGCTAGCTTGCTAGATTTGCGTTTCAAGCTTGCATGGTTTGCGTTGCTAGCTTGATAGCTTTGCGTTGCTAGCTTGCTAGCTTTGCGTTGCTAGCTTGCTAGATATGCTTTGCTAGCTTGCTAGATTTGCCTATCTAACTAGCTAGCTTTTGTTTGCTAGTTTGCTAGCTTTGAGTTCCTAGCTTGCTAGGATTGCGTTCTAGGATGCTAGGCTTCCGTTGATAGCTTCTCAGCTTTCCGTTGCTAGCTTGCTAGCTTTGCGT
>NW_019737928.1:0-524 GCF_002891405.2 Cryptotermes secundus
TGTAAACATTTATTGACCCAAATTAGAACATTCTACACCATTGTCGTACAGTTCCTTCACTCGTTGCATTTTGGCAGTAAACCACATGTAATTCACAATGGATTTCCATAGCACTCATGTTTTTAGCATGAATAGAGCATATAACAGCACAAATTTTGTAGCTGTCAGGATTTTCAACTGCAGGACACACCATAACTCACTCTGTAGAGACAAGTGAGCAGTTATGTGATGGCTTACTTTCTTCAAATATTAAAACGTTTAATATTCAGGTTATTATAGAAGGTTACCAACTCCATGCAGTGTGACTGATAAATGTTTTTTCCCCCCCTTTCCTTTTTAATCTTTCGTCCTTGACATGTTTCGGTCAGAGAGACCATCTTCAGAAGGATATATCAATACAAGCGGAAACTACTATTACAATGTGATTGGTCAATATCAATACATACATACAGTGTCACGAACGTATAACAGTACAGCCGCGGCCCAAACAAATTTATCGAACAACGGACCCACAAAGTGGTAGA
>NW_019737929.1:0-1049 GCF_002891405.2 Cryptotermes secundus
CGTTGCTAGCTTGCCAAATTTGCGATTATACTTGCTAGCATTGCGGGTTCTACTCTGCTAGCTATCCGTTGCTAGCTTGCTAGCTTGATAGATATGCGTTGCTATCTTGTAACTTTTCGTCCCTAGCTTGATAAATTTGTGTTTCTAGCTTGCTAGCATTGCGTTGCTAACTTGCCAGCTTTGCGTTGCTAGCTTGCCAGTTTGCATAGGTATCTTGCCAGCTTTGTGCTGTTAGCTTGCTAGTTGTGCGTTGCTATCTTGCCAGATTTGCGTGCCTAGATGCTAGCTTTGCGTTGCTACCTTTCTAGCTTTCCTTTGCTAGCTTGTTACCTTTGTGTTGCTAGCATGCTAGCTTTATTTTGCTTGATTGCTTGTTTGTTTGCTTGGTTTCTAGATTCCTAGATTTGTGTTGCTAGCAAGCTAGCTTTGCGTTTCTATCTTGCAAGATATGCGTTGCTATCTCGCTAGCTTTGCGTTGCTATCCTGCTAGTTTTACGTTGCTAGCTTGTTACCTTAGGATTGCTAGCTTTTATAGTTTTGCGTTGCTAGATTGCTAGCTTTTCGTTGCTAGCTTGCAAGCTTTGCGTTGCTAGGCTGCTTGTTTTAATTGCTATCTTTCTAGCTTTGCGTTGCTACCTTGCTAGCTTTGCGATCTAGCTCTCTAGCTTTAAGTTGCAAACTTGCTACTTTTTCGTTGTTAGCTTTCTATTTCTTGTTGCTAGCAATCTAGCTTTGCGTTGCTATCTTGCTATCTTTGCGTTGTTAGCTTGCTAAATATGCGTTGATATCTGGCGAGTTTGCGTTGCTATGCTTGCTAGCTTTTTGTTGCTATCTTGCTAGATTGCTAGATATGCGTTGCTAGCTTGCTAGCTTTGCCTTGCAATCTTGCTAACTATGCGTTTCTAGCTTTCTAGCTTTGCGTTGCTAGCTTGCAAACTTTGCGTTGCTAACTTGCCAGATAGCAAGATATGCGTTGCTAGCTTGCTAGATTTGCGTTGCTATCTTGCTATCTATTCGTTGCTAGCTTCCTAGTGTGCTTTGCTATCTTG
>NW_019737929.1:1242-1522 GCF_002891405.2 Cryptotermes secundus
TGCTAACTTTGCGTTTCTAGCGTGCTATCTTTGTGTTGCTAGCTTGCTAGACTGCTAGATATGCGATGCTATCTTGCTAGCTTTGCGTTGAGAGCTTGCCATATTTGCGTTGCAAATTTGCCAGCTTTTCGTAGCTATCTTGGCAGCTCTGCGTTGCTATATAGCCAGCATTGCGTTTCTTGTTTGCAGTTATGCGTTGCTAGCTTGCTACCTTTGCGTTGTTAACTTGCCAGCATTGCATTGCTATCTTGCAAATTTGCGTTTCTAACTTTGCTAACTT
>NW_019737930.1:0-418 GCF_002891405.2 Cryptotermes secundus
GCAGGAAGAGACTGCCTCCAGTCGAACGGCGAGGGACATAAGACAAAGGAATGACGTAAGCAAGCCACGGATTACAGAGTAAACAAATGAAGAGTGGGAGAACGGAGCACGCCGCTGCTGCCATCTCTGCAAGAGCCACCTCTTGCGGTGAGCCGAAGAGATCGGCTCAGGATCGCCCCCTTCCTCGCAGAAGAAACTTGACCTTCCAGGACGACTGCCGGCAAGCGTCGACTGGAGATACGCGAAGCTCTCTCGACGTAATTCGTGAGTACAGGGGGGGGACGGCTAACAACATTTCAGTCCAAGTCCTTGCCTCCCCCCATGGCACAACAACTCGACGGGAACAAAACACCAGGACGCCCGCGACGGCAAAACCTTTTGTCCAAAACCCCTCAGCGCTCCTTTTGCTCTCCCGGAG
>NW_019737931.1:0-169 GCF_002891405.2 Cryptotermes secundus
GCTAGTTTGCTAACTTTGCTTTCCTACCTTACTAGCTTGGCGTTATTAGTTGGCTAGCTTGGAGTTGCTAGCTTTCTAGCTTTGAGTAGCTAGCTTGCTATGTTTGCCTTTCTATCTTGCTAGCTTTGCGTTGCTAGCTTGGTAGCCGGGCGTTGCTAGCTTGCTAGCT
>NW_019737932.1:0-731 GCF_002891405.2 Cryptotermes secundus
AAAAAAAAAGTTTAGCAGATGATTGCTGGGAGCAGCTTTAACAACAGGTTAAGAGCAGAGTTCAATAACGTTGAGTTCGGCAGTAAGATGTTCATTAATGGTGAATAGCAAAAAAATTTGAAAGTAGCTGCAATGCCATTTTTCAACGTGCCTCTCTTAGTATTGACATGTGTATGAGTGATTATCGACAGGGTTTTAAATTAGATATTGAAATTATTGACCACTTTAACACACAACTCGTTATTACACTCTATTATAGCGCCATTGCTGATCTCCAAACTTCTCAAATAATTGTTGCACACGTATTAGTGTTCTCAGTCTGTTACTAGACATGTCCTGTTGACGGCTTCTAACAGTGGAAATTTTTCAGCTTCGAGCTCACGTCCTCTCTGAACGGCTGCTCCCTTGCACTCTTGCAACTCCAACTAAGTCTCTTCTTCACAGACTAACTGACCAAGCTGTAACCTTCCCTTGTTTCTAACATCTCGGCACTGAACGCCGTTCCTCTGTTGCATGCAAATCCGTTGCCGCGGGAAGGTATTCACCGACCCGTTCCTTTGCAGTGACCTTTATTCTTGATTATTAAGAATCTGCTACCTAGCAACTGACGTAGCTCTACTGTTTGTTTCGAGGCCGTTGCCTAGAAACGAATGTTTCAGAGCCGTTTGCTAGCAACGGCTGTTTCGCTGGCTCCACAGTTCTTGCTTTCAGCAAATATGCCAGAGCGTTCT
>NW_019737933.1:0-846 GCF_002891405.2 Cryptotermes secundus
AATCTCATTTTACTAATATTTTCAATGGTTTGTTTTTACTCCTAGCGCTTCATGAGGCACCATTCTCTTCGGGGTGAGTTTATCTCGACGCTGCCGCCAACTGTTATGGGACCGGGATGTGTGTGATTTGGGAAGATGCCCATCCCCAAACCACAATACATATATATATCAACACACCTTTTATTGAATAAAATAAACAAATAATTGAAATAAACTGAAATAAATAAAACAAAACAAGTTAATAAAGTTATTGCTTCCTTGCAATCACTTCCCCTCTATCTGAGGTTACTAGCCAGGCTGTGACAGACAGGTCTCTACTTACATAGCGTAGCAATGCTGTAGAAAACAATCATGGTAGCGTGTAGTTCTGGTAGAGATCTGTAGTCATTGCAGCTTGACGCCTGCCACCTTATGATAGCGGTTTCCCCCTGGAGGATGGACCTTCGGCTAACTTAAACTGTGACGACTCAGTCTATACTGAAGAAGGAGTGCTTCTACTTCCTGTGTGCTAACTTTATATATTCTTACGTTCTCCTAATCATATTGTAACAGCTTTTACAATTCGACCTCTCCGTTCTAAACTAGCAAGTGATTGCATGGTGCTGAATACTCGATACAGGATATGTGATTCATTTCCTTATGACAAGTGTTCTGACTTTCGCCCTCGGTAAAGTTACTCATCTTGGCGACATCCTTTGTCAGCCCTCCCGTGTAGGAAGTCTATGTGGTCTGGCTTCCTAGTGTTACTCGCTCTGGGACCACATCCTATATCCTGTAGTTAAGCCTTTATTCATATGTGAATAATAAAATGATTAAATTGATAATACATAGGTATACATATTTCTT
>NW_019737934.1:0-455 GCF_002891405.2 Cryptotermes secundus
CTTCACGAGGCTGAGCGAACCCCGTTCCAGACCCACTACTTCTCAAAAAAATCTGGTAGCACCTGGAATCGAACCCGGAACCTCTGGATCTGTAGCTAGGAACTCTGACCACAGAGGCGGTCTGCTTCGCCGACAAGCTGCGGTCCCTCGGTCGGTATAGTTCCCTTGCGGACTACAGGCCACGGGGTTACGACCGACGGGATTTTTCTGTTCTCTCAGATCTGTTTGCTGTGACATTTTTGTTCATAGATGTTGTATGACGTTTCGAGCTTCGCTTGTCTGTTTGCTGGATATAACCGTGTAGCAAAGTCTTCTAAGATACCGACAGTCGCTCAGCTCGTCAAGAAATTACNGGACATCCTTGCAAACTACACTATTTAGTAATTCGCTTATTCATGCATATTCATTTTACGAAACAAGTCAGGAAATTTATATTTTGAAGTATGACCAATGTT
>NW_019737935.1:0-895 GCF_002891405.2 Cryptotermes secundus
TTGAGCTGTAATGCCGAGGGGAAGGAAGGAAGGAACTGTCTTCAAATACAAACATAACAGCTGTACGGAATTATGACTTACTTCTCACTTAAACTTTTCTGTGTATTTATTAATATGAGTGCAAATTCTTTTATAATACTACGTTCGACAGAAAGATGAAGGCCTAATGTCGATCACCGAAATGCCACGAATAACTTCTAACCCTTGAGAGATTGCAGAGAGATCTTCTATTCTGCGACCGATCCTTCCAACATTAAAATGTACTCAGGCCGAAGGTTCAATATTTCTAAACCAGAGTTTCGTGGATATTGCGGATAGGGCCGATCTTGAAATAATTCTTATCTTGTCGCCATTAACCATTTAAATCAAGAAATGATTTTATCTACTAATCCTGTGTTTAAGCATCCCGTTGTACTATTACTATATCTACTGCTGTTTACTGTACTACACAGTCCGTCAACAATGCAATAAATTGTTTTAGCATAGTAAGACACCTGAAGATGGCCATTTAGGGCCGAAACATGTTGTGTCGAATGTGAGAGAGTAAGAAAGAAGGAACGATTTGTTGCATTGTTCACGGACTGTGTAGTACAATAAACAGTATTATTTATCTACTGACGCTATCCAGGCCATGTATAAAATCCTGTACGATACAAATACTTGTCTCAGATCGAACTCAATGTTTGTCTGTGCCTGTAAGTGTGCTATATCTATTTCCCAATAGCCAGATTTCTGTTCAGTGTCTTTTCACAGCCATAAATGTGAACAAAGCCACCAGAATTGGAATCCATCACACAGACTTCAATGTGCGTAAATGGTCGTAACAGAATAACAATTGGATGCCTTAAAACTCATTCTTCTTTGTAATTAATGCCTAATTAAGGAAAGCAACTTG
>NW_019737936.1:0-310 GCF_002891405.2 Cryptotermes secundus
ATTGAATACAATGAATACTATTACCTGTTTTTACCTGTCACGGGTGTGAGATATACATAATAGGCATATAAAACATCCGCGTGTTCGAATGCAACTTTGTGTCCAAATTTGGAAGCAATCGGTGAAGAACTTTCGCAGATCTTCGAGGAGAGCCAAACCAACAGTTACATTTTTATTTATATAGATTATGAAATTAATTATACTAGTATGATTTGGGGTATACGTGAATTGGAATGACTTTCGATAGCATCAAAGCACACGCTCTGAAATTAGTTCGTAGGCCTACTTAACCTGTGGACTGACCACAGCA
>NW_019737936.1:463-1583 GCF_002891405.2 Cryptotermes secundus
TTATATTCCGAACTGTCTCCTAGATAGAGCTATTGCACTGAAGAGTTGTTTGTATTTGGCGTCCTGTATATCTTTCCCTTCCGCCATTCTGCACGTGGCTCTGAAGCATGTTAATCGCGGTGATACGTCAGTTTGCGTTGTGACTGTTGATTGTGACACTGTTGGTGTGTTGTGAAAAATGCCGAACATCTTCACAAATGCCGATATGCTGTGCGCTGTNGACTCCATCAGGCTGAAACACATACTTTCGACAGGGTTCAGAATATACAGAATCGAAGAGGATATACATTTCAGGAGGTCAATATCCTGGTACCATTCATTCTAAGCAAACTGTCTCCTAGATAGAGCTATTACACTGAAGAGTAGTTTGTATTTGACGTGCAGTATATGTTCCACTTCCGCCATACTGCACCACGCTCTGAAGCATGTGAAACGCTGTGATGCGTGAGTTTGCGTTGTGACTGTTGATAGTGACATTGTTGGAGTGTTGTGAAAAATTCCGAACATCTTCACAAATGCCGAATATGCCGATATGCGGTACAATGGCCTCACACGAACTGCAAATGCACTGATATCGACGGAGAAATTTTCGAAAATGTATTATACGTTACCAGGTAAACTGTACCAACTTTGTCACTTTAACAATGAACACCGGTATCAGAAACAGTACGTAATTCATTTTCTCTGTCACTGAAACAAATCGGAATAGGACATACATACATACTGTAACGTGGAGAGACAAAACGCTGCTAGGTAACTGACAGTTATATACGTCGCGACACGGAAGGCAACAGTGGGAATGCGGCGTTTTCTATGCGGTCGGCACTCGCTCGGTAAACAAGTCCCAACAATACGCTGTTTTCTGCGAGGTCGGTGCAGAGGCTATATAACGAGAATAACCAGTGAAGGGGGGAGGGGCAGAGCCAGAGAAAAAGAAGACGTTGCAAGCATATTCCTCGGAAGAAAAGGAAAGGTGATGCACCGATAGGCTATTTGGGACGAACAGCCGTAAGGAGGGAGCAATATAACTTGGATGGTTATAGCGTCGCTAGGTAACTGATAGTTAAACAGGTACCGACCGAATACACGCAAGAAAACAATGGGAGTGCGGCTTTTTCTA
>NW_019737937.1:0-1360 GCF_002891405.2 Cryptotermes secundus
TAGATGGCTAGATTTGCGTTTCCAGCTTGCTATCTATGCGTAGCTATCTCACTAGCTTTGCGTCCCTAGCTTTCTAGCTTTGCGTTACTAGCTTGCTAACTTTGCGTTTATACATTCCTACCTTTGCGTTGCTAGATTGCTAGCTTTGTATTGCTACCTTGCTAGCTTGCTATCTTTGCGTTGCTAGCTTGCTAATTTTGTGTTGCTAGCTTGCCAGCTGGTTAGCTTTGCGTTGCTAGCTTGCTAGGATTGTTTCTAGCTTGCTAGCTTTGCGTTCTAGCTTATTATCTTAGCAATGCTAACTTGCTATCGTTGCGTTGCTAGCTTGCTAACTTTATGTTGGTTTGCTAGATTTGCGTTGCTTGGTTGCTTGCTTTGAATTTCTTGCTTCCTAGCTTTCGTTGCTAGCTTGATATCTGTGCGTTGCTAGCTTGCAAGCATTGCGTTGCTAACTTGCTAGATTTGCGTTGCTACCTTGCTAGCTTGGCGTTTCTAGCTTCCTAGCTTTGCGTTCCTAGTTTGCTAGATGGTTAGATTTGCTTTTCTAGCTGGCTAGCTATAATTTGCTCTCTTGCTAGCTTTGGTTTGCTAGCTTGCAATCTTTGCGTTGCTAGCTTGCTAGCTTTTCCTTGCTAGCTTGCTAGTTTTGCGTTGCTAGCTAACCAGCTTTGCATTTCTAGCTTGCCAGGTTTGCATTGCTAACTTGCCAGTATTGCGTTGCTAGCTTGCCATCTTTTCGTTGATAGCTTGCTAACTCTGCGTTGCTAGCCTGCTAGCTTGCAAGATATGCGTTCCTAGCTTGCTAGTTTTGCGTTGCTTGCTTGCTAGGTTTGCGTTGCTAGCTTGCTAGCTTTGCGTTTCTTGCTTCCTTTCTTTGCGTTCCTTGCATGCTAGCTTTATGTTGCTCGCTTGCTAACTTTGCTTTGCTAGCCTGCTAGCTTGCTATATATGCGTTGCTAGCTTGCCAGTTTTCATTGTTATCTTGGCAGCTTTGTTTTGCTAACTAACAAGCTTTGCGTTTCTAGCTTGCCAGTTTTTCGTTGCTAGCTTGCAAGCTTCGCGTTGCTAGCTTGCCAGCTTTGCGTTGTAAGCTTGCCAGCTTTGGATTGCTACCTTGCTAGATTTGCGTGGCTACTTTGCTAGCTTTGCGTTGCTACCTCGCTAGCTTTCCGTTGCTAGCTTGCTAGCTTTGAGCTGCTAGCTTGCTAGCTTTGCTTTGCTTGCTTGTTTGATTTGCGTTTCTTGCTTGCTAGCTTTCGATGCTGTGTTCCTAGTTTGAGTTGCTAGATTGCTAGTGTTGCGTAGCTACCTTGCTATAGCAGCTCAAATGATAGCTACTTTGGAGGAACGTTTTAAGAAG
>NW_019737938.1:0-223 GCF_002891405.2 Cryptotermes secundus
TAATACTGTAATAGTATCTTCCTGTCATGTTTTGGTCTTGACATGATAGACTTTCACTTCAGTGTTGATATGCATAGATTTTCACTTCAGTCCTGACATGCACTGATTTTCACTTCAGTCTTGATATGCATAGGTTTTCACTTCACTCTTGACTTGCAGAGACTCGGTGGCATAGGCACAAGATAAAAGGCTATCTGAAAGAGCCATGCATGGATGATAGGAC
>NW_019737939.1:0-924 GCF_002891405.2 Cryptotermes secundus
AAATTTTCAACCCTAAATATTTGATCCCAGATTGATTAACGGCTCAGATCAAAGTCGACAAGATGAACCCACACTCGAATGGCGAGCTTTTTTCTCGGTCTTCGATGTTTTTTGGATAAATTAACGTCAAAAAGTAATAGGGTATCTAATCCTAGTTTACACAGCCTACAAAAAACACCCAAGCAAAGGTACTCAAGGAAAACAAAACCCTTGTATATGGGGTTATTTTATCCTCAGCATCAATAATAGGTTTAATCATGTGCACAATAACTACCAACATCAGCTAATGAAGGCTTTAAGTTAAAGAAACTAATAACCTTCAAAGCTATAAATAAAGAGATTTCTTTAAGCCTTGGTGAGCTTTGGCCCACCCCTTTAGAATTGCATTCTACCATCACAAAATGAATACAAGGCTCATAGTAGAGGGGTACTCCCCTTTATAGACTTACAATCTAGTGCCCAACAAAATCCTCCTATCAATAATAACCTTGATTGGGGGTATTTTAATTTCCATTTCATCCAATTCCTGGCTTGGTGCTTGGATAGGGTTGGAAATTAATCTTATGTCCTTTGTCCCCCTCATGGTTAGTTTGGTTTATCTTGTGGGCTTTTTATGCTGGCCATCTATTTGAGTATTTTAAAATTCTGTTTTCTGTATTTTTATTTAATGTTTTTATTGGGGTGTTTGGTTTAATTTTTTATTTGTAGTATTTTTGGTTAAATTAGTATATTTGATTTTATTTCATTTGGAGGATTGCTGTATTTAGTAAAGGAATTTGTAGTGGGTTAAAGGGTAGGGATTCCGGTTGGGGGTCAAGTGGAGCCTAGTTCAACGGTGGGCGATAGTCTTCTGTGGAAGAATGCCCAGAAAAAGGAGATGAAGAAGAATACTTCTGAGATGATAAATAGAATTATACCTCACCG
>NW_019737939.1:974-1082 GCF_002891405.2 Cryptotermes secundus
AAATAGTAAATTAGCAATTACTTCTGATGTCATGCTTTTTAAAGGAATTAGGCAAAGATTTAAAATGTCCGCCTGTTTAACAAAAACATCTCTTCTTGTTTGTTGATT
>NW_019737940.1:0-966 GCF_002891405.2 Cryptotermes secundus
CATCATGTTTGAAAATGGACACGAAACCGCCTCTGTATGACAGTGACACTTTATGTTTCAGTAAAGAACAACACTGTTTTATGAGTTTTTCTACAGACCGTTCTCCTTTGGCAGACATCTTCTGTGAACGGTAGCATGAAGAGGAACAGCACGACACTAGTACTCTCGGGAAAAGTAAAAACTAATCTTCATGATCTACTGTGTTAAATTCGCTTAGTGGGGGGTGGAGTCCAATGGGGTCCACTCGGCACAGTGGCCACTGAGTGGCCTATTGTAGCCTGCCGCAGGTGATTGTGATGATGAAGAATTCGATGGAATGATGATTGGCATGGGAAACCGAAGTACTCGGAGAAAACCCACCCCAGCGCCACTTTGTCTACCACAAATGCCACTTGACCAAATCCAGGATCAAACCTGGGCCCCCATGGCAGGAAGCCAGCAACTAACCACTTGAGCTATGGCGCTGCCAGTCTACTGTGTCACCATGTTACAAAACTTCGTTCATTGCATGGTTGAGTATTTAATATTAAATAAAACACTGGATCATTTTGTATGCTACCCTGTATTATAATGTCAAAATTTCAGACAAAGAAAGTCTTCATTATTATGAAATGAAGAAATATGGTTTGACAAAGGATGCTCCAAATTATTAGAATGAAGAAAACATCCCAAATTGTTGTAGATAGAGGATCCAACAAAATAAATGGGGATAATCTAACAATATAAGATGTGAAGCCAGCAGGCATTTCAGGACAAAAAAGGGAATATCTGAAAGACAAAATGGATGAGCTTGCAACAGACAGTAAAAAAAAATCTAATGTTAGAGACCTGTATAGAGGTAGCAAGAAAAAGGTAAAGCTATTCCTGTAACTGGCTGTGGAGGCCCATAGAGTTCTGAGACATCAGGACTCCCACATTTTCTAGACAGTTGGCCACACATGGTGGTGTGGTTGTCGGCCTTCATTT
>NW_019737940.1:1619-4785 GCF_002891405.2 Cryptotermes secundus
TTCTAAGATCCATAAACTAGTTAATTCTATTTTGAATAAGGAAGACCTGCCTGATTAGTGGAAGAAGTCTGCTGATGTAACTATCATGGGATACCACTGGTATCAATTTTATGCAAAATTTTGTCCAATATTCTTCTCTGAAGTTTATGTCCGTATATATAGATGTAATTATTGGCGGTCATCCGTGTGTTTTTCAATGCGACAGATCAAATACTAATCATATCTTTTACATTCATCACATACTGGAGAAAAAATTGGAGTACAATGAGACAGTACATCAGCTAGTCATGGACTTCAAGAAAGCCTATGATTCAGTTAGGAGGGAAGTATTGTACAATATTATGGTAGAGTTTGGGGTAAACATGAAACTAGTTAGGTTCATTAAAATGTGTTTAAATGAAACTTATAGTAAAGTCTGTATAGTTAAATATATGTCTAATTTTCTTATCCAGAATGGTCTAAAACAAGGAGACACTTTATCAGCACTTCTTTTCTACTTTGTTTTATATGCCATTAGGAAGGTCATGGAAAACCAGTTGGTGATGAAATTTAACAGGACACATCAGCTGCTGGTCTGTGCCGATGATGTGAATCTACTGGGTGATAATATAGATACCATAAAGAAAAACACACCAGTGGGGCCAAGCCCTTCTTAGGAAGCCTCCAATTGTGCAGCTACTCAAAAACTTCCCAACATTTTATGGAACCTGTAGGTTCATTACTACGAGAGCCCTCCACCAGTTCCTATCCAGAGCCAGATCAATCCAGGCCATACAATCCCATTCTTTTTATCTAGGATCCATTTTAATATGGTCCACCCTCCTACATCTTGGTTTTCCTAGTGGTCTCTTTCCTTCCAGTTGTCCCACCAATATCCTGTATGCATTCCTCTTCCCCATTCGTGTTACATGCCCTATCCCTCTTTGATTTGATCATTCTAATTATACTTGGTGAATAGTACAAATTATGAAGCTCCTCATTACGAAGTTTTCTCCAACCTCCCGTCACTTCATCTCTTTTTGATCCAGGTATTCTCATCACCCTGTTTTTCTCCCTTAATGTCAGAGACCAAATTTCATGCCCATACAGAACCACAGGCAAAATTATACTTTTGTATATTCTAATTTGTATTATTTTAGACAGCAGACAAGAAGAAAGATTCTGAACTGAATGGTAGCAAGCATTACCTGAATTCAACCTCTTCATTTCCTCCTGAAACAGGTTCTCATTTCTTATAGTCATTCCCAAATATCTGAACTCTGCCACATTTTTAAAACATCTATTAGCTGACTTTGTGTCTCAATTTTGATAAACAAAACACAGAAACTTTAGTTGATGCTAGTAAGGAGGTGGCCTAAAAGTAAGCAGAGAAAACTAAGTACAAGGGTTGGAACTTTAATAGTGGCAACTATTTATTTACAACTGATACAAAATAGATGCATGTTTCGAAGTTCTACTGTCCTTCAGTGTAGTTACCAGCATTGTGTACAACCCGTTGCCAGTGATGTGGAAGTCGTAGGATACCTTTAGCAGCCCCTGTTATGTTGATAGTTTGAATGGAGCGATCTACTGCCTGAAGAATCTCTGGAACAGTTCTGATGCGAATGCCACGAAGTGGTTCCTTCATCTTAGGAATCAAGTCGAAGTCACAAGGGCTTAAATCTGGGGAGTAATGTGGATGGTACAGCACTTCCCAGCCCCATCGATTGAACAAATCAGCCACAGCTTGCCATTTCTGCATTTCTGTCAAATCCTGCAGAACCCATCGTGATGCAATTTTTCTCATGCCCAGGCATTCCTTTTGAATGTGAAGCGCAGTCATATGCACTAATCCTGTCTCTCGGGCAATCTCACGAATCGTACGGCGTTGATCACTCTCCATTAATGCGGAAAGAGCATACACTTCTTCACTGACACTAGGACAACCTGGCCGACTCATGTCTGCCACATTTGGCGTCCATCGTTGAAGGCTTTTACCCACCTTGCCACTGTTCTGTAAGGCAATGCAGATTCCCCACAAACCTCTTGAAGACCTTGATGACACTGTCATGCTGTACAGCCTCTGGCTCATTCAATCTTTAACCATCTCCATTGTTCCTGTTTTGAAAACATTGTGACAAAGCTACATTAGACCATCAGCTACCATGAGGCTCTGTTCTTCTTGTCACTGTGCATGCACATGCTGTGGGAAAGGAGAGTCCATTTGCTCTGAGGTAAGGTAGGTATGTAACCAACATGTGGTATAAGCGACATTATTCAATCTTTAACCATCTCCATTGTTCCTGTTTCGAAAACATTGTGACAAAGCTACATTAGACCTCCAGTTACCATGAGGCTCTGTTCTTCTCGTCACTGCGCATGCACATGCTGTGGGAAAGGAGAGTCCATTTGCTCTGAGGTAAGGTAGGTATGTAACCAACATGTGGTATAAGTGACATTATTTAGTTCCATTGCACATGGCGTCTCTACAACAGTGTTGCAACTATTAAAGTTCCAACCCTCGTATATGTTGCTATCTCATCACCAGAATGCAGAGCAAAATCATGATATAAAGATAGGTAACAAATGTTTTGAAACAGTGGCATAGTTCAGATATTTTGGATTGACTGTAACAATTGTAAACCTGATTCAGGGTGAAATTAACTCTTTGACTGGCGTGAAGGGTTTTTAAATCCCACCCCTGTCATGGCAGGCCCTTTAAACCTTATGTCGCTAAAATGCATGTAGTTACTTTTTTCTAAACAACTTCAACCAAAATTGGTTTTTAAAAACGAAATTTTCAGGAACTAATTAAAAGACAGTATTTTATGCAATAAATGCCTTTCCATAATTCTTTATTAGTTTTTCTTCGTGTGATGAACATTGAAACATGAAAGTTTGCAGAGACCACACCACAGACTGCACACATGACACTTGTTTCTTTTCTAATCTTGTGCTTAGCACTCACGCGACACTTTCTCAGAGCACAATTCTTCTTGTTACTGGAAGGAACATGGACCATTTTGTGAATTTTCATGCCACCCTCTAGACGATTTACTGGCCCTTTCACTGGTGGTCTTTTCAAGGTTGAGGGCAGAGGCGTGTCTGCACTTGAGTCTGACGCATTAGATTGGTCATCCAATTCATTCCTTGAATCTTCTCCCTCTCCACACTGTTTGTTTGGTTC
>NW_019737941.1:0-209 GCF_002891405.2 Cryptotermes secundus
TACTGTGAAGAATATGACAGTTTCCTAGGCAACGTTTCATTAAACGTTAAAAGGCCGTTTGGATAGCAACGGCTCGCGTATCCGCTGCAACTGATGCAGGAGACCAATTGACTACCTGTTCAGTGCGGTGTCTTCACTTCCGTCCTCCCGAACTTATGAAAGATACTTCGCTCATGAATTCAATTCATTCATTCGTAAGAGATTTATGA
>NW_019737942.1:0-358 GCF_002891405.2 Cryptotermes secundus
CATTTCCTTCGCTCCTCCATTTTACTCATCATCTCATGTGTAACCTATGGTTTTCTTACTATCGTCTCAACTTTACCAACCAAATCGCTGATAGTATCTAACATGCATTCTTTTATATTGTTCCACGCACTTCAGCATTTCCGCTTTCACCTTCAGTTGCACCGAGTTTCTCTTCTGGGGTCTCCTGCACGCCTTGTCTTTGAGCATATAACTTCTCCAAATCCCATTTAGGTCTGCGCTTTTGAAATTTTATAATTTTCTTCAACCTGGTTCAGAACTTGGCAACCAGTAAGTTGTGGTCAGAGTCAATAATTGCCCCAGGCAGCGTCTTCACATCTTCACACTGTTTCTGAATCGA
>NW_019737943.1:0-1475 GCF_002891405.2 Cryptotermes secundus
TGCCCGGAATCGAACCCGGCCATCCAGCCTGTAGCCAGTCGCTATAGTGACTGAGCTATCCCGTCTCCTCTTACTCGTGGGTGATGATGGCTTTAAAAGTTGGCCTCGATGCATTATTCGATTATGTGTGGCTGGAACGGAACAAAGGGGAAGAGGGGACGAAGGTAATAGTGCGCATGCTTATGTAACACGATGAATTCCCGACGGGTGTTGCACAAATGTAATGGGAACATTGCTTAGAATTTGACTCACTTCTGGAGAAAGTGTAACATGAAGCGATGTAACCAGCTGATAGCCTCAAGGCCAGTGCAGCTGTAATGCTGTCAGCACAGGGCTCAGGTAGGCCGTGCTGACTGGGCAGTGTTGAGAAAGGTCTGCCGCATCGCAGTCTGGACACGGATACAGCGAACCCAGAAAGGAGTTGTGCACGCAACTGTACAGACGTGCAGCCATGGTAACGCGTAACACCCACGGTGTGACACCGAATGCAGCGTAACCGACCTTTATAATGGATATATTAGGTTTTGCTTGGCTAATTAAGCACTTCCACACGAAGACGTGTTGGGGAGTGGATGTACAGACCACCGTTTTCTTGACCTCGGCACTTGTTGGCTGTAAGTGGTCAGCTTCACGCACCGGTCGTCTTACCACCGGGAAAGTAGACCCTAGTATCCAAAGGACAGCGGGACTGGGCGGGCCCAAGAAACAATCTGGACGTTATGCTCTTATCACTTTCGGGAATCGAACCACAATTTTTTCGGTCGTTCAGCCTGTACGTAGTCTAGTAGCTTTACCGGCGTTTCGGAAGAATCTGCCGCAGAATCGAAGAGTAAGCCAAGCAAGTTGCCATTTGCTGATTGTTATGGAGGGTACATATGTTCCTTTGAAACGTCGGGAGACATATATCAAACTAAACGGCGTCACATCATAGAATAAATCTTCGGGTTTAAATTACACACTCATTTTAAACCAGTGGTCACTTCCTCAACACTCAGGCTCGGCAAGTCAGACAACCTGAGTGCCTCACAAGCAGGAGCCAGTTATTGCGGTGTTTTGTTCTGGTTCGCATCCCTCTCAGGAGGCAAAGTGGACATATCTGGGTGGTACCTGCAGTTTCCAGTGAAGCACTCGACTTAACTTCATGTGTACCCCCTGAAGGCGAAGGCAGCGCGTTCCTCCGCAGCGCTGTTGCCCACGTACCAGACTTACACAATAGAAGTAACGCCCGAGACGCGTACCCAGGTCCGAATCCCCGTCAGGGCACCAGCTATCCTGGCTGTGAGGTTTATGTGGTTTTCTTCAGTACCACCTCCCAGGGAAAATGGAGGAATAGTACCTCGTTGATACCACGGCCGTGCCCTTCTAAATGCTTTCAAAGTCGTCTTACCATCCTAACATTCGACACTATATAGACCACATACTGTGACAGCGTCGTGAAATAACCAGCATGACGCTGGAAAAGGAAGACAAAAGAC
>NW_019737944.1:0-319 GCF_002891405.2 Cryptotermes secundus
CTAGCTTAGCGTTCTTAACTTCTTAGCTTTGCATTGGTAGCTTGCAGGATTTGCGTGTCTAGCTTGCTAGTTTGCGTTGCTAGTTTGCTAGCTTTTCGTTGCTAGCTTGGTAGCTATGCGTTGCTTGCTTGCTTTGGGTTTCTTGTTTCCTAGCTTTGCGTTGCTACCTTGCTAGCTTTGCGTTTCTAGCTTGCTAGCTTTCCGTTCCTAATTTGCTAGCATTGCGTTGCTTACTTGTAGCTGTTTGTTGCTGCCTTGTTAGCTTGGCGTTGATAGCTTGCTAGCTTTGATTTGCTAGCTTATTAGATTGCTAAATTTG
>NW_019737944.1:383-451 GCF_002891405.2 Cryptotermes secundus
ATTTGCGTTGCTATCTTGCCAGTCTTGCGTTGCTATCTTGCCAAATGTGCTTTGCTAGCTTGCCAGCT
>NW_019737945.1:0-458 GCF_002891405.2 Cryptotermes secundus
CTTTCGTGCAGCCTTAGGAGCGCGGTATGCTCGCAATTGCAAGAGAAACTAATCCCGTGCCGTGCTGCGACGGGAGATGTCATTCATAAAGCTTTAGATAAGGGACGCACGTGACTTGATAACAGAGATGTGCTTCTCACACATGCAACTGGTTGCCAACCTCTAGAACCAAACTGTATTGTGTTCAGACTGCGAGTAACAGCGAGCAGCTGGCGCAGCGGTAAGAGCCTGCATTCGTATTCGAGTGGTATCCGGTTCGAATCCCGTGAAAATTTTCCCCTGAGTCATTACACCAGTTGCTTAAATTCATCGCCGAAACTGGCCACAAAATTTATCAGCCCGAAGTCCCCATATCATCATACGTAACAGATCTCTTTGCCACCATCCCCGACAGGGATCCGTATTTTTCTTAAAATGTGCCAAGCGGCCTCCGTAGTCTAGAGGTAACGTTCCCACCT
>NW_019737946.1:0-483 GCF_002891405.2 Cryptotermes secundus
TTAAAAAGCAAAGCTATCAAGCTAGCAACGTAAAGCTAGCAAGTTGGCAAAACAAATCTAGCAATCTAGCAACGCAATAGTGGCAAGATAGCAATGCAAAGCTAGCAAGCTTGCTACGCAAAGCTAGCAATCATGCAACGCAAAGCTAGCAAGCTAGGAACCCAAAGCTGGCAAGCAAGCAACGCATATTATGAAATCTAACAACGCAAAGGTGGCATTCTACAAATGCAAAGCAGGCAAGCTAGCAATGCAAATCTGGCAAGCTTGCAAATGAAAGCTACCTAGCTAGCAACGCATAACTAACAAGATAGCAAGCTAACAATGGAAAGTTAGCATGGTAGCAACGCAAAACTTGCAAACTAGCAACGCAAAGCTAGCAAGCTAACAATGCAAATCAAGCAAGCTAGTAAGCTATCAATGAAAGGAAAGAAAGCTAGCAAACTCAAAGCTAGCAAACTAGAAACCCAAAGATAGCAAGCTATC
>NW_019737946.1:541-814 GCF_002891405.2 Cryptotermes secundus
GCAACGCAAACTAGCTAGCAACACATATCTAGCAATCTAGCAAGTTTGAAACACCAAAGCTAGCTAGCTAGCAAAGCATAGCTAACAAGCTAGCAACGCCAAGTTATCAATGTAGCAACGCAAACCTATCAAACTGGCAACGCAAAGAAAGCAAGCTAGCAACGCAAGGCTACCAATATAGCAACTCGAAGCTAGCAAGCAACAACGCACTCTAGCAAGCTAGCCACACAAATCTAGCAAACTAGGAACGCAAAGCTAGCAAGCAAGCAAGAA
>NW_019737947.1:0-171 GCF_002891405.2 Cryptotermes secundus
GTTTACCATTAGTATCATTAAAGATAAAATATATTGAGAAGCCAACGTCAAAATTTTTAATTTTATAAAAACTGTTCTACATGATTCTCTGGGTTTCATTCCCATCATTATCCTGATGGCCCCTTTTTTGCCGGAGGCCTATTCTTGCCATTAAGTGGAGGATTTTTTTTT
>NW_019737947.1:284-498 GCF_002891405.2 Cryptotermes secundus
AGTGGAGCCACTGGAAGGAGAAATGTTCCCTATCCAGCCTTTACGTCTCCCAAGGGCGGCAAACGTTAGCTACGCCATTAGAGAGCGGGTTGTTGCGTACTTCAACTAGATGACCGCCCCTGGAATTCACGTTAGTGAACGGAACTGGTGCATAGCCTACACTAAGAACGCCCACAGTTACTGTATACTTAACCCTATATAAATATATACACAT
>NW_019737948.1:0-851 GCF_002891405.2 Cryptotermes secundus
TTACTATATTATTAAATGAATATTAATAAAAGTTTCAGTGATTATGAGTTAATTAAATGAATTTAAACACATTATGGACGAACACAAAATATTTCATTAAAATTTTTTCCGAATATTCTTTGAAGATTTCACGTTAGTATGAGGAATTACAGACGAAATATCAAAGAATTCATTTTGTTCAATAGATTTCTGTCCAAATTATTGATGATTTCTGCATTTTAATTCGGTAATTTAAGACAATTCTGATTGATGTTAAGTTAAATTTAACTAATATAATCCAGGTTTTGAAAAATTTCAACGTAATGTATTAAATTTTGATAAAGATATTTGATAATGATTTAATTTTTATTAAATTTCTAGAGATTTCATGATAATTTAAGTAATTCTAAAGTAATTTTTACCTTCTTCAACATAATTCATATAATTTCAACCCAAAATTTTTGAAATCTTCACCATAAATAAAGAAGTTCAAAGAATTATAAACAGATTTTACTCCAATATAAGGTATTCCTTCAAATTTCTGATAACTAACGTATTTTTTAATGAATTTAAATAAAATGTTCAGTCATTCTAAATTAATTAAAATAATTTTAACAAATTATGAACGAAATAAACTAATTTTGTTAAAATTTTCCGAATATTCTTTGACGATTTCACGTCAATAGGAGGAAATACAATCAATAAATGAAAGTTTCTTCCCTTTAAATGGAATTATGTACAAGTTATTGATGATTTCTGCATTATAATAGGGAAACTTAAGTCAAATCCGTTTGATGTTATCCTAAATTTAACGAATTTATACTAGCTTCTGAAAGATTTCTATAAAATTTAAGAAATTTTAACAAAGAATT
>NW_019737949.1:0-234 GCF_002891405.2 Cryptotermes secundus
TGCAACGCGTTATCTAGCAATCTAGCAAGCTAGCAACGGAAACTACAAGGGAGCAACGCAAAGACAGCAAGCTAGCAACACAAACCTAGCAAGCTAGCAAAGCAAAGCTAGCAAGCTCTCCACGAATATCTAGCAAGATAGCAAACTAGCAACGCAAAGGTATCAACTTAGCTACTCATACCTAGCAAGCTAGTAAGCTAGCAATGGAAAGCTAGCAAGCTAGCAATGCAAATC
>NW_019737950.1:0-1139 GCF_002891405.2 Cryptotermes secundus
TCAAAACCGGCAAGCTAACAACGCAAACCTGGAAAGCTAAGAACGCAAAGGTGGCAAGCTAGAATGGCAAAGCAAGCAAGCTGGCAACTCAAAGCTAACAAGCTAACAACGCAAAGCTGGAAAGCTAGCAACTCAAACTAGAAAGGAAGCAACGCAAAGATAGCCAGCTAGCAACGCAAAATTAGCAAGGTAGCAATGCAAATCTAGCAAGTTAGCTACGAAAATTTAGCAAGCTAGCAACGCAAAGCTTGGAAGTTAGCAACGCAAAGCTAGCAAGCTACATCGCAAGGCTAGCAATGTAGGAACGCAAATCTAGCAAGATAGCAACGCAAAGCAGGCGAGCTAGCAACGTAAAGCTAGCATGCTAGCAACGCAAAGCTAGCAAGCTAGCAACGCACAGCAAGGTAGCATACAAAATCTGGCAAGCTGGCAACGCTAATCTGGCAAGATAGCAACGCAAATCTAGCTTTCTAGCAACGCAAAGATAGCAAGCTAGAATCGCCAAGCTAGCAATGTAGCAACGCAAAGCTATTAAGCTGGCAACGCAATGATAGCAAACAAGAAACGCAAAGCAATTAAACAAGCAACGCAAAGCTAGCAAGCTGGCAAAGCAAAGCTAGCAACGGAAAGCTAGCAAGCTAGTAAAGAGTAGCTGGCAAGGTAGCAACGCAAAGCTGGCAATTAGCAATACAAACCTGGCAAGCTAGCAACGCATATCTAGGTAGCTAGCAACGGAAAGCTAGCAAGCTAGCTACTCATAGCAAGCAAGATAGAATGCAAAACTAGCAAGCTAGAAACGCAAATCTACCAAGCTAGAAACGCAAATCTACAAAGCTAGCAACGCCAAGCTACCAAGATAGGAAAGGAAAAGTAACAAGATAGCAACGCAAGGCAAGCAAGCTAGCAACGAGAGTCTAACAAGCTTGCATCGTAAAACTACCAAGCAAGCAACGCCAAGCTTGCAAGCTAGCAACGAAAAGCTAGCTAGCTAGCAACGAAAAGTCTGCAAGATAGCAACGCAAATCAAGCAAGTTAACGAAGCAAATTTTGCAATCTAACAAGCTAGCAACTCAAAGCTATCAAGCAATCAATGTCAAGCTAGCGAGGTAGCAACACAAAGCTAGCAAGTTGGAAACGCA
>NW_019737951.1:0-387 GCF_002891405.2 Cryptotermes secundus
TTTGCGTTGCTAGCTGGCTAGCTTTGAGTTGCTAGCTGGCTAGCTCTGAGTTTCTAGCTGGCTAACTTTGCGTTGCTAGCTTGGTAGCTTTGCTTTGCTGGCTTGTTAGCTTTGGGTTGCTAGCTTGCTTATTTTGCGTTGCTAGCTTGCTAGATTTGCGTTTCAGTTCTTGCTAGATACCCGTTGTTAGCTTGCCAGCTTTGCGTTGCTAGCTTGCTAGCTTTGCGTTGCTTGCTTGCGTTCTTTGCGTTTCTTGCTTGCTAGCTTTGCTTTGCTAGCTTGCTAGTTTTGCTTTGCTACCATGCTAGCATGGCGTTGATAGCTTGCTAGCTATGCGTTGAGAGATAGATGACTTTGCGTTGATAGCTTGCTAGATTGCTAGATAAG
>NW_019737952.1:0-2399 GCF_002891405.2 Cryptotermes secundus
TCTGTTTCCATTTGTTCTCTTGCCCCTATTAATTCTTTTCCCACCTTCCTTCTCTCTGATTCCCCTGCTTCTCGCACTTGTCTTATTTCCCTAGTTAACTCGGCAGATAGCTTTTCCCTTAGCTGGTCATGTGACCTTTGGCAGTCCTGACGCACTTTGTTTATTTCTTCCTGCAATTTCCTTTCCCCACGCTCTTGCATCTGTAGTAGCCTTTTATCTATTTCCACCAGGTTAGCCTGAACCTCATCCCTAACTCCTGTTATTTGAGCTTGTAATTTTTCTCGCGTTTCTTTCTGGCCATTTTCCACGCTCTCAAACAATTTCTTAATATTCTCCTCCGATCGCCTAGCTCTTTCCTCGGCCTCTGCCTTCTCCTTTCGAAACAGTACCTGGATATTTTCCATTAAGTCCTGCAATTTAAAACTATCGCTTTTCTCAACTTCTACTAGTGGGGAAAGCTGAGTAACCTCTAGGTCCCTTCCACTATTGCCGGTTTCGAGATCTTCATTCATGGCCAGTTCCGGTCCCTGCCTTCTTTCTATTGGATCTAGTTGGTCCGATGGCCCGTCCTGGGATCCTTCCCTCGAACGTAAGTCCATCTCCTCTGACAAAATGTCCACAGTCCTACTTCGCAAACGTTTTTGAGACATAGTTCCTATTTATTTGTTAGCACCAACCAGTTTATTTGTTGTTACTTGCGCCTACTTGTTTTGGTGTTTCACTGGGGAATTGCTGCTCCTCTCTTCGCAGAGACATCGTGCTGCGAGTTGGGCGCCATACTGTAGCCATCCTCCTTTCTTCTCTGCGCGACCGGTTGGTATGTGCTGGGTATAGCTGCTTGCCCCTGGTAGCTATACACGTTGCACGCTCCGCTGCCTTCCGGGTCGCCTTCCGCCGTTGTCACTTGTTACCTGTGCACACTCGGCTACTGGGTGTGCTATGAACCTTGGAACTTTATTTATTGTTGTGGCACGGGAATCTTTTCTTAGGGTCTTTACATGCCTCGCTCAACAGGAACACAACCGTCTTACAGTGCATACATTTATTCACCTTACTCTTCTCTCTTGCACTACATGTTTCGGCACTAAAGTGCCATCTTCATGCGCTTTTCCATGTACGTCGAACTACTGCATTGCACTCCCTGTTGTCTTTATACTAAAATAACTAAAATATATATTCGTCATATATATTGCTAAATTTTAAATATTAAAAATGTTAAAACTGATCAGGATTTGTCATCCTTATGTCCTATTTCAGTACGTGAGCCACATCTATTTTCTTCTGTCGAAGAAACATGTAATGCAAGAGAGAAGAGTAAAGTGAATAAATGTATGCACTGTAAGACGGTCAGAATAAATCATGGACATAAATCAGTGCAACAGGACGCTAAAATATAACATTATTGGANAACACAACATTTGATACCCAACACCTTTGTTATACTAAGCACCAAGTTATTTGTTTATTTGGTTATTACAATTTAGTGTTTAGTATGCTCTCCCTCACAGGTCCCAGAGAGCTTAACCAAGTTACATTTGGCTTCAATGCCTAGATACAACTAAATTCACCACTCTAGGGCTCAAATACGCGAGGACCGAACTGGACGTGGCCCTGTCACTCAGCCTATATTACTCTTCTGAGATGCCCATAGCGTCCACACAAGCCTGACTGCGTCATCCACCAGAACACCAGAAGGCCTCAGGCGCTAACGCCACCATCGGCTTGATTTCTCAACACTCACAATTGCGAGACATCTCCCATCTCTGTCAATCCCGGAATTTACAAACATCCCAAATCGCGCAGTCAAAAACAGCCTTCTGAGTGCAATTCAGGCTCATGTACCACGCTTTACAATTCCAATATATTTAATACTTTAAAGCAATAAACGAAACGACTACAGTTCTATGGAGGCCAACCTTAGAATCAGGGGCTGGTTTAGCTCTCTGACAATGCTGACACGCCCTCACGAACGTACAAACCTCCCTTCTCATGTCTGGCCAATAAAACACCTTACTGCTATGGTTACGCGTTTTCGTCATTCCCAAATGTGCACTCAGAATTGAACTGTGGAAATACTTCAGCACCATAGGTCTCAACGATTCAGGAAGAATATAACGCTTCACTTGGGCTCGCAAAGGATGATAAAAAAACGTACCGTTAAACAATTTGAAACTTCTAACCGTAGGATCTTCTTGGATGTCTACGCACTGCTTTAAGGTTCTTGGAAGGAGGAAAATTTCTAATCGCCTCTACTCTTTCCGGCACAACCCGGATCACTTGGGCCGAAACTGAGTGTCCCAAAAAGGGAATTTCTTGCTGGTCCAGACGAAGCTTATCGTGATTCAAGGTGAACTCAGCCTTCTGAAACCTATCAAAAATTGCTTTCAGGTGTCTGAGAT
>NW_019737953.1:0-220 GCF_002891405.2 Cryptotermes secundus
TTAGCGTTGCTAGCTTGCTAACTTTGCGTGGATAGCTTGCTAGCTATGCGTCGCTAACTGCCTATATTTGAATTGTTAGCTTGCTAGATTTGCTTTGCTAGCTTGCTAGCTTTGCGTTCCTAGCTTGCTAGCTTTGCTTTGCAAGCGTGCTAGATTTGCGTTGCTTGCTTGCCAGGTTTGCGTTGCTATCTTGCCCGCTGTGCTTTGCTAGCTTGCCAGC
>NW_019737954.1:0-560 GCF_002891405.2 Cryptotermes secundus
TGGTCGCTCCTCTACGACAATGCCCCACCCAACAAATCGAAGATCGTGTGCGATGTTGTGGCCAGAAAAGGGGATCACAGTCCTTGATCATCCTCCGTATTCGCCAGATTTGGCTCCAGCAGATTTCTCGTTGTCCCCAAAAGTTAAGTTGGCGATGAAAGGAGACCGTCACAACACCATCCAGGATATCCAAAGGGAATGTACCGCAGTTTTAAATGGGATTCCACTAAAGGAGTACAGTAACTGTTTTCGAAAACTTTTTCAATCGATTCCAGCTATGTATTGATTCAGAAGGAGACTATTTTGAATAAAAAGAGTGAAATTTTGAAAATAATTCCCGTCTTGTATTTTTAATGAACACAGTCCTAACAGAACCTGGACACACTGTGTATATCTAACCCATGAAGCCCAGCTCCCTCCAGTGAAAGTTTGTGTCTGTTGTGCTGTAAGCGCAAAGATGGTTGTACCTGTGTTTTTAATGATACAATTAATTGAAAAAGTGTCTACGTGTAGAGAGAACAGCATTTTCAACACCGCCTGTGATCTGTGAATTGTAACTA
>NW_019737955.1:0-508 GCF_002891405.2 Cryptotermes secundus
AGTTGTCTTTCTCATCTATTTCTGTCTGTCTGTGCACTTGAAACATCTCCACTGTGCTGCTGACTCGCCTTTGAAGGCCTTTATCAAAAGTGTCTCTAGACAGTTATAGTTTGTTGAATGTATCCTGCTTGTGATGTACCACTTCTGTTTCTTTTTAAGCACTTCTGATGCAGATGAAATTAAATTTTGCATAAATGGAACTGTATCTTAGAGAAATTCTATAGCAGCAAAAATCCTTAGGGAGTCACGGAACTGTTCGCAGTTATTTAGTGATACACTTGTTAGAACCAATAAGTCACTAGGACTTTTGTGAGCTAATTCCAATGAACCCCACAAGATATATATCATGTGATGAACAGGTTTCAAGGTTACACAAGATTCTGCATTCTCTTGCATCAAGAACGGCAAAAATTGTACTGTATAAAGCTGAAGAAATGTTTCCTGATGTAAGTGAAAGAATTCTGTGTGTTTCGTGCTTGTGTGCACAGACATGAATTTTATTGTATGT
>NW_019737955.1:645-788 GCF_002891405.2 Cryptotermes secundus
ATGTGGGTAAGTCATGTAGTGCACACGCAACAGTGAGAAATGCATACAAAGTTTTGGAGGGAAAACTCTGGTGAAGCAGACCACTTGGGAGACCTAAATGTGGATTTGAAAGAAATAATTTGGAAGGGTTTGTACTGGGTCTG
>NW_019737956.1:0-218 GCF_002891405.2 Cryptotermes secundus
ATTGGATTGATCTGGCTCAGGATAGTGACCAGTGGAGGGCTCTTTCGAACACGGTAATGAACATTCTGGTTCCATGAAATGCTGGGAAGTTCTTGAGAGGCTGCACAATAGTCGGCTTCTCAAGAAGGGCTTAGCTCCATGAGTGAATGAGTGAGAGAGAGAGTGAATTTATAAGGACAGTAGACAGGTAAATGAAACAGACAACTGCTGTTTTGATT
>NW_019737957.1:0-930 GCF_002891405.2 Cryptotermes secundus
AACCTGCCCAAGCCTGTTAAAGTAGCTCTCCGGACTAGGGATAAAGTTGCCCCAAACCAGGAAGAACTACTGAAATGGATTGCAGATCTTAATCCAGGACTCCATACAGAGAACTGGAGGGTGTTAAACAAGCAATCTGAGTCGAAAGGCCAAAGGCTTATACTATTCATAGACCAGGACTCCTATACTATTATACAGAGGACCGGTTATAAAATATTTACAGGACTCTCACAGGGGACTGTTAAGGTGCTGGACGATCCTGAAGTTCGGCTCTGGGCAGAACCCGTGACAGACACTGTATCTTCTAACTCAGTCTGTGAGGAGGAAGGGGGTGATGTACCCAGCCCCTCAGATGACCGAAGTAAAATGGATGAGGGGACCTCTTCACATGGAACCCAGTCCGAGTTAGAGGAGGGACATAAGATGGAAGTTGATACCTCCTCAATTGGAAGAGATCATGAGATTTCTTCAGATCAACCTGCACCACAGTAAAGCTGCCACGGCAGCTCTGTGCTTACAGCTAGCTCAGACATAGCACTTATTTAGGAACCTAGGTTATACAAGGGTCAAATAAGGGGCTTAAATAATACGGGGGGAACAGTTTACTCTGTTGCACCCAGTAATAATGCAAGATCTTGTGTTTATATCAGGGATCATGTTAATGCCTTGCCTTAGCTGGAGCTCTGTTCTAGGGATAAACAGCGGTAAGGATAACATAACCGTATCGAGAAGGCAGCAAGGAGCTTATAATTGGTTCAGTCTACCTTCCATATGACTCGGATGAACCACCGCCAACTAAGGAAATGAGGGACATCACAGACTACTGCTTTAGCAGGAAAAGCAACGCAACACATTTTGTGGGGTAGCACCGGCAGTAACTGAAGAGGAGAGAGCCTTATGGAATTTCTGGTGAGTTCGAACCTGAATATT
>NW_019737958.1:0-768 GCF_002891405.2 Cryptotermes secundus
GTAAACCCGTAACAGTGTTATAATTAATTGCAGCCAAGACTTGTAAAAAATAAAGTAAAGCTATCCCTGTAACAGGCCATAAAGGACCATAGGATCGTGAGAAGTTGAGGGTCCCACACTATCTAGACCAGTGATGGGCAAACATTTTTAGGAGGGGGCCAAAGAAAAAAGAAAAAACTTTAGGCGGGCCAATATAATTTATTAAAAACAATAATGGTAGCTTTACAAAATTCTCGTAATGCTAAGCCCTATTAATGATTGAAAGATTATGAAGGAGAATGTGATGAATGAAACTGTGACTGCATTTCCAAAATTTTCTCATAATCTGGTTCGAACTGGGATGCACTGATTCTCAGAAGTGAAGTTAAATGCTCATCTGTCAGTCTGTTTCTAATAAAACTCTTTCGAAGTTTCACTGTAGAAAACACCTGTTCACATATATAGGATGAAGTAAACATAGCAGTGANACTCTAATTTTGGGACATTGAGAAACAACTGTTTGAGTTGAGTGTTACATTGCAACTCAATTAATTCAAGTTGCAAGTCCGGTTTCACTGTTTCACAGTCTACATTAAAAGGCATACTGAAAACATCCAAGTATTTTTCAATGGCACTGAAGTCTTGAAATCTTCATTCAAATTCACCACGGAGTCTTCTCAGGCTATCCTCGTAGCTCCTAGGCTTGTCCTTCATCACTGGGGCTACTGAATTTAACCTCGGGATGTGAGACAAGTCATTCTTAGCTAGCTGATCTGCAAACAGAACAAG
>NW_019737959.1:0-473 GCF_002891405.2 Cryptotermes secundus
GTTGCTAGCTTGCAAACTTTGCGTTTTTATCTTGATAAATTTGCGTTGCCAGCTTGCTAACTTTGCGTTTCTGGCTTGCTAGATTGCTAGATATTCGTTGGTAGCCTGCTAGTATGCTTTGCTAGCTTGCTAAGTTTGCGTTACAATCTTGCTATCTTGCTAGATTTACGTTGCTAGCTTCCTAGCTTTCCGTTGCGAGCTTGCTAGCTTTGCTTTGCTATCTTGCTAGCTTTGCGCTGCTAGCTTTCTAGCTTAGCGTTGCTAGCTTGCCATCTTTGCGTTGCTAGATTACCAGCTTTGCGTTGCTAGCTTGCTAGGTTTGCGTTGGTATGGTGCTAGCTTTGCGTTTATATCTTGCTATCTTTGCTTTGCTTGCTTGCTAGCTCTGCGTTGCTAGCTTAATAGCTTTGCGTTGCTTGCTTGCTAACTTCCAGTTGCTAGCTTGCTAGCTTTGCGTTGCTAGCTTGCTAGAT
>NW_019737960.1:0-221 GCF_002891405.2 Cryptotermes secundus
AACGTGAATTTGTCAAAAAAATTCTGAAAAATTTTCATAAAATCGATTTATTTCCTTCAAAATTACTTTAAAATTTTTAATAAATTTGATTGAATGAAAATTTTATTTAAATTGATAAATTATTGTAGTAATTATCAGAAATTTAAAGGTTTTCCTTTTTTAGGTTGAACCATTTTATCAATTGTTTAAAATCTTTATTTTAACTTGAAGGAGTCAAAGAA
>NW_019737960.1:304-442 GCF_002891405.2 Cryptotermes secundus
ATTACCTCCGTTGAAAATTTCTTTAAATTTCCTGATATATTGCGTAAATCGTCGCAGATACTGCTAGAGTTCCTAAACTTAGTGTTCAACCTATCACAAATTAATTGACATTTCTTATATTAATTGAAATCGAGAAAG
>NW_019737961.1:0-7111 GCF_002891405.2 Cryptotermes secundus
ATTTTGATAGAATTCAACGAAATCTCTATAATTTAACCTAAAATTCTTCAATTTTTCAAGTTAAAATAATGAATTTCAAACCAATTATAAAATGTTTCAATTTAAAATTGAATTCTTTAAATTTCTGTTAACTACTATATTATTTTATAAATTGTAATAAAATTTTCAGTAATTCTATGTAAATTAAACGAATTTAAACAAATTTTGAACGAAATGAACCGAATTTATGGATTTTTCCGAAAATTCCTTCAGGATTTCACGTTAAAATAAGAATTTACACACAATATGTGAAAGATTTCTTCTCATTAATTAGAATACTGTCCAAATTATTGACGATTTCTACTTTAAATTAGGGAAGGTGAAGTAACTTTTGATAGAAGTTATGTTAAATTTAACGAATATAAATCAGGTTTTGAACGATTTCAACATAATTTATGAAATTTTGACTAAAAATTATTTAATATTTCAAGTAAATATAGAGTACTTCAACAAATTTTATGGATTACTTGAATTTTATACAATAACTTGACGCTATTTATTTAATTAATTTTAATCAAATTGTAGTTATTTTCTGATATTTAAGGAATATAAACCAATTTTGATCTTCATCATACTCATTTATTTAATTTTAAACCACAATTCTTCCTGATTTCATTTAATATAAGTAATGTCAATTATTTTGTGAAAGGTTTCACTTGTTGTATCCCGGGCTGGGACACAGCGGTTGGTCGAGCGGTTCCCTTGGATGCTGGTACGTTGTGTTTCAAAGTATTGCAGCTGTAACTTAACTAGTACATTTATTCACATAGAAATATATACAAGGTTACAGACGGATTACGACCAGTTGGTAAGATGGCGTGCCCTGTCTAAGAAAGCACAGGACTGACTGTTGAAGTGAGGCAAGGCCTGTCCCAAACACGACACAGGTTGCCCCCAGATTAATCAGCGACTGCTATGACGGAGGGTGCGTATTTTTACAAGTTTATTGTGTCACCCTCTGAGTTGTTTGTCCTGGAAACTTCCATATATTTCCTGGTGTACAAAGAATAATAATAACCTTTGGACGCTTTCTCCATCCCGGAACCCTGTAGTTGTGCGCTTGCACTTGTTATTGCCATCGCGGCCCGAGGGCATGTGGTCTTCTAATATTGACCCGGTTACTGGCGATAACTTACGTTGCCATCAAGTCTGGAATAACAACTATAGAGTTCCGTTTACACAAGTGTTACAACAGCGTCCTGTTCCTCGGTATGTAATATTAACGTGAGGAATGATGAATCTATACAATTTATGTTAATAATTAATTAATAAAATATCCATTTCCCTTGGTAGTCGGCGTTATTCCTACCCGTACTACGTACTGTCCTATCTTAGCATTTGCGTCTACAACACTCCTCCCTCCTTAAAGCAAAACCAATTTAAACCTTAATTGGTTTTCAAAAATGTGATTTGGGGGTCCTTACCCTCCATGACCTTCGGAGTTCTGGGGTGCTGCCCCTTATTGAAGTTCTCTCATAATCTTGTAATGGAATCGCTTCGGGATTCATTGCCAGGCTTTCGTTACTGGTTTTGATGTTAATGTTTACTATATTTCCCGTCCCGCTAGCCTCAGCTGGAATGCTTAGCTGTTGACTGCCTACGGTTATTTTTCCCCTTGCTCTGTAATTTTTCCAACGGTTAACTAGTATTCTAATTAACTTGTAAGCTCCATATCCTATGAGTGCAGTGAGCGCAATATACGTTAGAATAGAATAAGTACCCTGAAATTTAATATGTTTTTGTTTCCACTCCTGCTCTTTTACGAGATTTTCTATTTCAGAAATCTTGTAACTGGCATATTTTAATTCTTCCATATGTGTAGCTACGTGCTTCAGTTTTAAATCTAATTCAAGGTGACTTAGGTTTATTTTAGCTCCTGATGTGTCGCAACACTCAAACTGTGCTTCTACTTTAGACAATAAGTCTCCTCCATGTTTTGACATGTTCACCTTGATGTCACTTTTCGTGTTCAGTAAAGCTGTTAAGCTATATCCTTTGCATCCCTTTTCTATAGTTAACTTGCCCGCCCCTTTTAACATAACATCAATCGGTTCTCTCTCTTGACACACGATTGTGAGGCGATCACTGTAGGGCGTGAAATATACCCATTCATTACGTCTGTCTAACTGCGTCCACAGAGTGTGTACAATCTGTACAACCCTCATATCGCAAATCTCTGGGATGTTTACTCTTGATTGTAACAGCTTTACCGCACATGATTCTTGCATGTGACTGTTTAACAATGGTTGCTCCTGCTTACATATATATGAATTTAATTCTATTGACTTACAACGCTCCAGTTCTTCCCTTCCAGTTGAGATCTGATCAACATACAAGGTATTTTGATTGGTTTCAATGTAAATCAACTTGTTCTTTCCAATTCCTACTGGTAGCGGTATTAGTCTAAATACCTTAAATGTACCGCTATTTACTAGAGGTAAGTTTATAACATAACTCATAATTCCTTTATGTACGTATATATGCACATCACAAATCTTTGATATTAAATTACTGGAATCTTTGCTCAGAGTGAACGGTGCCATGGTATCCTTTGGGAACATTGGGGCGCTTTTAACTAAAGTTTCCATAATCAAGTTTGGTGTAGCCAGCTGCGGCTGAATAATGCCCTTCTGCGCGTTTAAGACGCTTTCAATCATCAAGTCTAGATTTCTCTGTATAGCATCGAGAGCATGGTTAACACGGGCAATGTGCCCCTCCACGGTTATCTTTACATCTAAAGTAGTCAACTGTGATTCGGTCTCTGAAGTGAATTTTTTGATGTACGTTTTTAAACTTTCTACTCCTTTCTTAATCATTTGATTATTATACTCCATATCCTAAAGCGTACCATTGACTGCCCCCAATGAAGCCTTCCCTACCGAGATCTGTTGTTTCATTAGGCTGGTAAAGTCGTCAGAGTCTTCCTCAAATTGCTCAATTTTTTTATTGTAAAATTCCGCGTCATCTGAGTCTAAGGTGCCAAATAATACTTTTCCAATTTCTCCGACAAAATTAAAAACACCTCTGCGCCTTCTTGCTTGTCTCTGATTTCCCAATAACCCATGAAATACCTCTTCCGTTCCTCTTACCTGTCTAAGCCTATCTTTTGACAGAATTGAGAAATGGTTACAGTCGGTCCAATTCTGTACCTGTGTAGCCTGACACAATCTGTTCATAGTGTCTATATACTGACTCACTTGTTCGGTTTCGCTAACCATTTTTCTCAGGTTAATATATATGACAGTTTTCCATTCAGTGTTGTAAAGGGTGGCTTCTCCTAGTATCTCATAGTAAAGCCCCGGAGATTCGCTGTATCTTTCTATTGAATATCGTTGTTCCTCGTCAGACCTCGTCACTGGAGGAAGGAAATATGTGATTCCCATCGCGAATATCCATACACTGCTTGGAACCATCTGCAAATAAATTTCCTATCTGTCAAAGTTATACTCGTTCATTTTGTCTCAGTAAAACGGCTTTAACCTGTTTAAATGTACCTTCTGAGTGCGCCTACCCTTCTTGATGGTTGCATTGACCCTATCCAAGCTTGTGATTTCGTAAGGACCCAGCCATTGGGCACTCAGCTTTTTGGATCTCCCTCGTCTAACTGTTTCATCATACAGGAGGACTTTATCGCCTACCCTCAAGGTAGTTTCTTGCTTTCCCCTGTCGTAGTATTCTTTACTTTTTTCCTTATTCCTAATTAACCTTTCCCTGGCTACTTGGTGTGCTGTCTGCAATCTGCATTTTAATTCCGCGACAAAGTCATCATAACTATATTGGGTGCTAGGATTTTCTTGTAGGGCGGACGGCATGCTTGCCCTGTATCCATACATTAACTCAAAGGGGGTGTACCCTGTAGCCTAATGTGTGGAGGTGTTATACACATATCTTGCGTAAGGTATCCATTCATCCCAGTTGTCTTGATCCCTGTTTATATAATGTCTTAAGTATTCTTTTAGAACTCGGTGACTACGTTCTAAACTTCCATTACTCTCGGGGTGAAAGGATGTGGTTTGCAATTTTTTTATCTTTAATATTTTGCACACGTTTCTAAACATTTCACTCAGGAAATTTGACCCTTGATCTGTTAGGATCTTACTAGGCGTACCTAGTTTTAAAATCACCTGCCTTACAAATTCTCTTGCGACAGTTTCAGCGTCCTGTCTTGGCAAAGTTGCCGCTACTAAAAATTTGCTTAATTCGTCCTGGAAGGTTATGATGTATTTATTTCCTTCTTTAGTTTCAGGTAAAGGTCCTACTATGTCGAGGCAGCATTTCTCGAACGGGTGATTGGCGGTGGTCGTGATCTCCATGGGTACCCTTTTTTGTGGACTAAGTATTTTGTTTACTTGACAACTTTTACATTTTTTAATGTAGTCTTCAATTTCCTGTCTCATGTTCGGCCATGAGTATTTATCTCTTATTTCCCTGTACGTTCTGTTCATTCCCCTGTGCCCTCCTAGAGGTGCGTCGTGAAACTCGTACAGAATTCTCCTCTTAAAATCCTCGTCTATTTCTGGTGATTCTGCCCTTCCGTATCTAGTACTACCTCATTTAACCTACTCAAGGCATCGGCGTTGGTGTTCAGTGCTCCTTTCTTGTGTACTATCTCATACTGATATTCCTCCAACTTAATTCTCCACCGCATTAGTCTCGAACCTGGGTCTTTTATATTCATAATCCAGGTGAGGGGCTTATGGTCACTGACAATTTTATACTTTCTGCCATACAAATACGGTCTAAAGTGCTTGATTCCCCATACTACTGCCAACAGTTCCTTCTCGCTAGCGGAATAATTTCTTTCAGCCTGGTTCAAATTTCTGCTGGCGTATGCAATAGGCAAGTCTCGTCCTATTGGGCCCTGGGATAACACTGCCCCCACGCCCTCATTGCTAGCGTCTGTTGTCAGTACAAATTCTTTCGTAAAATTGGGGTATTGTAATATCGGTTTTGAAACTAATATTTCTTTTAGCTTCCGAAAAGCATGTTCCTGATCATCTAACCACTCGAATTTTGCATCTTTTTTTAACAGTTTGTGTAAAGGTGCGGCGATCTTACTGTATTTTGCAATAAATTTCCGGTAATAACTTGCCATGCCTAGAAAACTTTTCAACTGCTTTGTTGAGCTGCGGCGCGGAAAGTTTTGCATTACTTCTATCTTTTTAGGATGTGGTTTCACCCCTTCTTCCGTAATTACGTGGCCCAAATAATTCACCTCTGTGCGGAGGAACTCACATTTCTCGGGTTGAAGCTTTAGGTTATGCTTCCTAATCCTCCCGAATACCTCCCTTAATTTGCTATCGTGTTCCGCTAGGGATTTGGCATAAATAACGATGTCATCCAAAAACACGAAACATCGAGTACCCGTTAACCCGCACAGTACATTATTTATCATCCTCTGGAACGTTGAGGGTGCCGTCTTTAAACCGAATGGGAGCCTTTTATACGCCCAATGTCCATCTTAAGGGCTGAATGCGGTTTTCTCTCGGTTCTCTTCCCTCAACTCTATTTGGTGGTACCCCATTACCATATCCAAGCAGCTAAAGTATTTCGACTGCCCCAATTGGTCTAGTATTTCCGTTATGTCCGGAAGCGGATATGCGTCACCTATCGTTTTCTCGTTCAATTTTCTGAAATCCGCTACCATTCTCCATTTTTTTCCCACTTGCGTCCTCCTTCTTGGGTACTAGTAATAACGGACTATTCCACGGGGAGTTGCTTTCCTCTATTACTCCCTCTCTGAGTAGCTTATCTATCTGCGCGCTAATCTCAGCCTTCTGTGCCTCGGGTAATCTGTACGGCCTTGTATTGCTTGGGCTAGTGCCGGGCATTACATTTATTGAGTGCCGTACTGCATTTGTGCAACTCAATTTTTCCCCTGATAAATGAAATATATCTGAATAGTCTCTACACACCCTTTCCATGGTTTCCCTTTCTTCTGGGTTTAGATGATCCCACCTTAGTTTCTTCAAAACTTCCTCTATTCTATCCTTCACTTTTGTTTCCTTTACTGTGGCTACGGATCCTATCGGTTGCTTGGGATTCTTTTCATTTTCTTCCCTTTCATACGTCTCCAACTTTACTATGGGTCTTTCTATTTCTACTTCTTCATCCCTAGTGTTTAATATACTAGTGATGGCTTGATTACCTGTCACCCGGACTTGTGAACTAGCTAGATACACTCCTTCGGTTATCTCGGATTTGACTATTATTCCTTCCCGGCCATCGGCTACATTTTCCACCTGCAATGTTACAATTGTTTCTGCTCTCTTGGGCAAGATCAATTTTCTACTTGCAGTAGCTCCCTGAGCCACTTCATTAGTTCCCTGAACTAGTTCACTGCTTTTGTTAGCTCCCTGAGCTACCTCATTAGTTCCCTGAACTAATTTACCACTTTTGTTAGCTCCCTGAGCTACCTCATTAGTTCCCTGAACTAATTTACCACTTTTGTTAGCTCCCTGAGCTACCTCATTAGTTCCCTGAACTAATTTACTACAGAATATTCTCTCAGTCCACTCTTCATTATCTCTCCTGAAGGTGACTATATTCTTCTCGTAACATACCTTGGCCCTAGTGTGTTTTAGAAAGTCTCTTCCCAAGATACCATCGTATTCTAGCTCTACCTGGTGACTTACTAATTGGAACTGAAACGGAATTTCTAGTTTCCCATCGCAGATCCTTAACTCCACTACACCGTGCGTTTCTACTATCGCTCCCTTTAGGCACTTCACTCTCACTTTCTTCTGGGGATCCACCTCGATATCACCCAGCAATGTAGAACTCTTTACTAAGCAAATATCAGCTCCTGTATCCAGTAAGAATTTTAGTTTTCCTGTCTTACTTTCCTTTACGCTCAGTTCTACGTAGTCCTTGTTACGACTTATGCAGCCTACTGAAACGAACTGACTGTCGGTCGGCTGCGAGCTGACAGCCCCTTGTCATTTCCCGACGTTTCCAAATTTTGGTTCGTTGGCCTTTTCCCCTTTTTTCCGGGATTCTTACATTCCCTGGCAAAGTGGCCCTTCTATCCGCACGAAAAGCATACAATCTCTCGGCTCGGGTTATTTCTCCT
>NW_019737962.1:0-512 GCF_002891405.2 Cryptotermes secundus
TCCATTAATCCATGGTATAATGTAGGCGCCATGTCTGTGGTATTTATTGTATCTGGAGATCAGTTGCAGTCTTGAAGAAAGCAGTCTTCTGGGATTTGGCACCGTGTATATGTGGTGTTAACCGACGTTTCGGAGGAACGTATCGCCTCCATCTTCAGGGTAGAAGAAAAAGTATAAGAAATCTGCAAGCGACAAGACCGTGAGAACGGTAAAAGCCTCAGATCTTACAGTTGCAGTCTTGTATGTAATAATTTGGGTGAGGCACTATGCTACAAGCCGGAAGGTCGCGGGATCGCTTCCCGATGTCATTAGCTTTTTCAATTGGCCTGATTCTCCCAGCCGCACTATGGCCCTGGTGTTGACTTAGCCTCTGACAGAAATGAGTACCAGGAATCTTCCTGGAGGTAAAGAGTGGCCGGTGCGTAAGGCTGACCTCACTTCCATCTGTGAGCCGATTGTCTAGAAACTGTTGGAGCCTCGACGTCTCACAACCCTATGGGCCTCCACGGCCT
>NW_019737963.1:0-626 GCF_002891405.2 Cryptotermes secundus
ATATAGTAATTATTAGAAACTTAAAGTAATTCAATAAATTAGAGTGATATCTTTTAAAATTGTTTGAAATTCGTTAATTTAACTTGAAAAAGTCAGATAATTTTATATTAAAATTATATAAATTTCCTTGAATTCTTTCAAAATTCAGTTAAAATTCCTTAAGTGTCCTTCGAATCGTTCAAAATTTCTATAAATTTCCTGAAATATTATATAAATCGTCGAAGATGTTGTTAGAATTCCAGGATTTTGAGTGAAATATTTGACAAAATATTTCATATTACTTTTATTAATTAAAATCGAAAAATAATTTTTGTTTGAAGTTACATGAATTAGGTTGAAGAAGGTCAACAATAGTTTAGAATACCTTAAAATATCATGAAATCTATCAAAATTTGATTAAAATGGAGTAAAATTTAATTTCATCAAATTATTGCAAAGATTTCCAAAAATTCAAGTGGAAACTTTGAAAATTTGTTGAAATTCTTTGTATTATCTTGAAATGTGGAATAATGTTTGGTCAAAATTTCATAAATTACTTTGAAATTTATCAACACCTCGTTTATATTCTGTAAACTTAACTGAACATCAATTAATATTGACTTAAATTTCATTAATACAAAATATAA
>NW_019737964.1:0-393 GCF_002891405.2 Cryptotermes secundus
TGCTAGCTTGATAATTTTGCTTTGCTATCTTGCTAGGTTTGCATTTCTAACATGCTAGCTAGGCATTGCTAGCTTGGTAGTTTTGCGTTTCAAGCTTGCTAGTTTTTCATTCTAACTTGGTAGGTATATGTTGCTAACTTGCTAGCTTTGCATTCTAGCTAGCTAGCTTTTCTTTGCTTTCTTGCTAACTTTGCGTTGCAAGCTTGGTAGGTTTGCTTTGCTAGCTTGTTAGCTTTGCGTTGTTAATTTGCTTGCATTGCGTTTCTAGCTTGCTAATTTTGCGTTGCTAGCTTGGCAGCTTTGCGTTGCTATATTGAAAGCTTTGAGTTCTAGATTGCTTGCTTTTCTTTGCTTTCTTGCTAGCTATGCGTTGCAAGCTTGGTAGCTTTGCTT
>NW_019737965.1:0-445 GCF_002891405.2 Cryptotermes secundus
TTAATGTCCATTGTTATTATTTTGTGAGTTGTGTTTAGTTTTAGAGTACTAATGTTTCCTGCGAAATGTGCTGTATTGGTGATATTATATTCGTATTTTAGGTTTAATATATTTTTTAGTGTTTGGTGTATGTATTTTGCCAATTTATGTGTGGGGGCGTTGGTATTGTTTATTACCGGCCTGATTGGGGCCTCTTGTTTGTGAATTTTAATTTTTGCATTCATGTTGGGTGCTTTTGGGTTCATTTGTTGAACCTGTTTCTTTGTTGTGGAGTTTATTATTGTTTTGCATTGTTTTAGCGCGTTTTGAACGGCTTTTTGGAATTTTAGTGTGGGGTCTTTGTTTATTTCCATGATNGTTCCATGATATTATTATTGTCAATGAAATGTTTAACTCTTTCGTTTAGGTCGTCTTTGTAAAGGATCACTAATGTTTTTCCTTTATC
>NW_019737966.1:0-422 GCF_002891405.2 Cryptotermes secundus
GAAACCTGGAGAATCCCTGCAAGACTTTGCCATGGCCATTGAACTTCTTTCCCGTCGTGCCTACCCCAATCTACCTTCAGACCACATAGGAAGACAGGCAGGAATAGCCTTTGTATATGGAATACGAGATACCGATATAAGGTTCCAGCTGCTGCTAGGAGGTGAGAAGAAGGTAAACGAGGCCCTCCGACGAGCGATAGAGCTGCAAGCGGTACTGATGGCAGCTAGACATCACGAAGGTAGCACCAAGACCTACCGGAAGTACCGATCGTACGCCACCCAACGAGGAGACGGAAGACAATCAGGGTGCAGGAGTTGTGGGAAACTGGGCCACTTCGCGAATAACTGCCCCTACAATCAGGAAGGGTACCCAACCATCGGGAAACGAGTGACGGCCGGCGAAGGAGGGCGAACGCCGGCAT
>NW_019737967.1:0-1551 GCF_002891405.2 Cryptotermes secundus
CAACACCTGTTATTAAACACCCTCAGTCTGTGTTCCTCCCTTAATATCAGAAACGAAGTTTCACAGCCATACAGAACCACAGGAAAAATTATAGTTTTGTATATTCTAATTTGTATGTTTTTGGACAACAGACGAGAAGAAAGAAGGTTCTGGACTGAATGGTAGCAAGCAATACCCGAGTTCAGTCTCCTCTTAATTTCCTCCTCAATCAGGTTTTGATTTATTATGGTCGTTTCCAAATATCTGAACGTGTGACATTTTCAAAACATCTGTTTCCTATATTTATATCATGATATTGCCCTGCATTTTGGTGACAAGACCAACCTCCTTACTTGCGTCAATTAAAGTTAAACAAAGACAGCTATGAATGTTATTAAACGTGTGAATAGAATAGTGGCTGGCTAGGGGCTGAACTACCCAGTCTGGAATCCCGGCAGTGCAAGATTTTTTCTTTCTTACTGCGTCCAGACAGACTTTGGGGCCCATCCGGCGTCCTATTCAAAGGGTACCACGGAATCTTTCCCAGGGATAAAGTGTTAGGAGCGTGAAGCTTACTACTCACCTCTATCTAGTGCCGAGGTCAAGAAAAGTGGAGCTATACTTTAACTCCCCTTACGTCTTCCAGAACTAGATTTTAACTAAGCACACGAAGAACTTATATGCATGGATTAAATTTGTCATATTACTCAGTTACTTACAAATAAAAATTCAGTGGCTACCGTCACGCAAACAAATCTTTTTGTTACTCCCCTTCCTACATGTTTCGGACAAGATACGCCATCATTACATGATATACAAACGAAACAGTATTCATGTAAAACTGTAATGCTAGCACGGAAACAGCTCCATTTTTATTTGTAAGCACCACAAACTGTGTGCAACATCTCAAGACTTAGATATTTATTATTACTTACGTAATAATATGACATTCGAAAATGAATCTGCCACCTAGTAACAGCAAACACAATTACATCTCTGCCCCAATGAGATGCCAGACTTCTAAGCGAAATAAACCTACCTCGTGTGAGAATGATGTTCTGTGCTGACAGACCTTGTGCTGCGCTGTCAGCAGCGTTGATTTATGCCATAAATATGATTAGATAAGAGATATTTTTTCCCAGAAATAGAGTTGGGGTTCTGTGACCGGGATGGCAACGCACTTCGCGAGGTCTGAATCACAGGATCGCCAGAACAAAACACGGTGCTTTCCTAGCGTTTACTTGAATGATGAGTGCAGTGGTTATTGGTACGTTATACTAATCCTCCTTTAAGCTTGCACCTCACAGACTACACTCCCGTCGTTATTACTGCTTTATTCTTTTTACTGCTAGTGGGGTGGGACTAAGTCCCTTGTACTGCGGCCACATCTGGCCTACTGTACCAGCCCCAGATGATAGGTGAGGGTGAATGTGGAGCAATTGGTGGAATGAAGATTGGCAGGGGAAACCGAAGTACTCTGAGAAAACCTGCCCCAGAGCCTTTGTCCATCACAAATTCCACTTGACAAGACCCAGGATGGAAACCGGGCGGCCGCGGTGGGAAGCCAGCGAC
>NW_019737968.1:0-204 GCF_002891405.2 Cryptotermes secundus
TATTGTTATGTGTTACCATGGTTATAAGTTTGTATGTATATAAGGTGTGCTTCTGTATCAAATTTCGGAGTCTTAATAAAGCAGGAGTAGAGTGAACACTGATTCTCACTTATTATTCGATCTACGGGAAACTGAAAATAACAATTATTACACTGTTTCGCTGTTTGTTTTATTGCCCTTTGGTATTGTTGGGTCATTTTTTTT
>NW_019737969.1:0-151 GCF_002891405.2 Cryptotermes secundus
GAAAGTGCGATTGAACACAAGGATATTGCCTTAGGAGCATTCCTTTACATAGAGGGAGCTTTTGACAGAACCTCATTTGATATAACCAAACAGGCTGCTGGAAGGCATGGCATAGGGCCTGCAATATGCAGGTGGATCAGTGCTATGCTGG
>NW_019737969.1:367-457 GCF_002891405.2 Cryptotermes secundus
GGAAAATTCCTTTTGACCGTATCAGAGCGTCTTCAAACAGTTCTTTACATGGTCCAACGATGGTGTGAAAGAACAAGTCTTTCCATCAAT
>NW_019737970.1:0-218 GCF_002891405.2 Cryptotermes secundus
TAGCTCTAAAAGTTGAGGGGCTGCACTTTGTGGCTATGGGGGCCACATGTGGCCCGCAGGCGGCATAACACAAGAATTAGAATATACAAAACTATAATTTTTCCTGTGGTTCTGTATGGGTGTGAAACTTGGTCTCTGACATTAAGGGAGGAACGTAGACTGAGGGTGTTTGAGAACAGGGTGTTGAGGAGAATATTTGGACAGAAGAGAGATGAAGT
>NW_019737970.1:289-404 GCF_002891405.2 Cryptotermes secundus
ATGATCAAGTCAAGGAGGATGAGGTAGACAGGTCATGTAGCATGAATGGGGGAGATTAAAAATGTGTATGGGATATTGGTGGGATAGCCAGAAGGAAAGAGACCACAGGGAAGAC
>NW_019737971.1:0-1375 GCF_002891405.2 Cryptotermes secundus
AAATATTCCTGCACAACAGCTTTAAGGGTTAATCAAAACCCCTTCGCCTGATGCAAGGAATGTTTACGTGTAGGGGGACAGCATTTTCAACAGCTTCTGGGACCTGTGAATTGTATACTTCATTCCAAGCATTACCAGCCACAGGCAAAATTGGCAAAATTTGTATGTGCCTTGCAGCCAGTGGTGCATCAGCCGCTGTGAAACACAGAGCTGTGAACCGGCCGAGAAAAGTAAAAACTTATGTCTATTTGTATATATAGAAATTTTCTTTGATCCTCATTAATAGCTTTATTTGTGTTTAAGTACATTCATTGTATATTCCACTTAACCACAATTGCATCTATATTTTAGGATGAGTTGCCAATGCCAGTTCTTCACTACTGCTTTTTACATCTTTTACACATTCTCTGTATCTTATGTTTAGTCACCTTTCCATCTAACAGAAATCAACAGAAAAATTTGTCTTGACAACTAATCACCTGACAGGAGGTACAGAGGCAACTCCAATAGTGTCAGGTATATTAAATTTACTTCAAACAAAGGGCAACAGGCAACGTGTCTATAACATGTCACATCTTGCCACAAATCTTTAGAAAATCATTAGTTATCCTATAACAAATCCTCAATATAATGACACCTCTATGTTATTACACGGATACAGACTGCATGGGAGACAGAAAGCAAAGATAAACTTCAGCATATATAGATCCTGGGAACTCTATGACAGTGTTCCACAACCGGTGTGCCGTCACAAGGTGAAAGGTGTGACGCGAACTTTTACTTGTTGTAAGAAATTAATTCTCAATTTTTATTCGTTTTATTTTATCCCAGTTACCATGTTTCATATGCCTGTATTTTATTCTCAGTCACTGCACTGATTAAATAAGATGATGGCTGTTTATTACATGCCGTGATTTTTTATGTACACTGATGTTGTATTCTAAGAAATTAAACTTAAATTTTTATTCACAGTTGTTGTTATATCAGTTTTTATTATTGATTTTTTATTTTTCTAGCATCTACGTGGCTTCTTTGTTATACTTGCCGCATTTTCTGTGTACATGCTTTTCCCTAAAACTGGAGGGATTAGCAAGGGTTGCCCTGTCTTTTATAATGCTGTTTTGGTGTTTGCCCCTGTTTGTTAGAAGTTAGAGCTTCTTCAACTTTATGACTTTCTGCCTATAACATGAACCCACTGATTGTTGGACTTCATTTAAAATTATAAATATTTCAAAAATAAGTAGGTATATGTGTCACTTCTTCCGTTTGAAGAATAGAGGTCCCGCGTCTTACAATTGTTTCAGTTCTGTCAAAGCTGTGCTCTGAAGTGCTTCGAAAATTGTGGTTGCTAGTTAGTCTTGCTATTTTCTATTAC
>NW_019737972.1:0-860 GCF_002891405.2 Cryptotermes secundus
TTTCTGAAATAAACAATTTGTGATTAAGCAGAAATAGTGTTTTTGCTTTGTATCAGTGGACTAGCTTTAAATGTGTAGTCTCCATGTTGACCCAGTTATTACCGTGACACAACCAAATAAATGAGTCAAGTGTTCTACCGAACCGGGCAAATAAATAAACATAAAGATAGATAGGCAACGGTCACGAGAAGTGGCGCCCAACGGTTGCGAGAAGTGACAGCCGAAGTGCGGTTGTAGGTTAGCAGGGGAAACCGAAGTACTCGGAGAAAACCTGCCCCAGCGCCACTTTGTCCACCAAAATAACCAGCGTGTGTAGGTGGCTGCAGTCGAAAACACCCAGCTATATGAGAGGAGGAAGGAATGGAGAAGGGGCCACATGGGAAATTAAAAAAGAGGAAAGGGAAAGGGCCTGTGGAGATGGGCCAGCAGGTAACAGGCACGCGCCGGATTTCATCCGTATTTTTTAATAACCATAACAGACAGAAATATTGCAAGATTTGAGGTGCTCACAGCGCTGCTTATGAAGATATTACACCGTGTAGTCTTGCGTCACGCAAGAAACCAGCCTGAAGAGACTAGCAAGTAGGGCCTGCTTAAATTAGAAACGAAGTTCTTGTTGTCATTAAGAGAATAATAAATTCTGTCCACTCTTCAGTCCAGTCTTCTAGGCTGTAACGCTGTGTAGTCCTGCAGAGGGTCACAGCCGTTTCGGAGGAACGCACCCCCTCCATGGTCAGGGCAAGCAAAAACCAGAAAAATTCGAAGAGGCATCCAGGTTTGTTGCAGGTTTCTTTCTTGGTTAACTCTCGATCCCGAAGATGGAGGCGATATGTTCCTCCGAAACGTCAGTTGATTTTCAA
>NW_019737973.1:0-510 GCF_002891405.2 Cryptotermes secundus
GAGTGATAATGTAGATACCATAAAGAAAAACAGAGAAATTTTAATTGTTGCGAGTAAGGAGGTTGGTCTAGAAATAAACACAGAAAAAACTAAGTATATGTGACTGTCTCATCACCAGAATACAGGGCAAAATCATGACATAAAGACAGGTAACAGATGTTTTGAAAATGTGGCACAGTTCAGATATTTGGGAACGACGATAACAAATCAAAAGCTGATTCAGGAGGAAATTAATAGAAGATTGAACTCGGGTAATTCTTCCTGCCATTCAGTCCAGAAACTTTTGTCTTCTCGTCTGCTGTCTAAAAGCATAAAAATTAGGATATACAAAATTTTGCCTCTGGTTCTATTTGGGTGTGAAACTTGGGTCTCTGACACTAAGGGAGGAACATAGACCGAGGGTGTTTGAAAACAGGGCTTTGAGGAGAATATCTGGACCGAAGAGAGATAAAGGGAGGTTGGAGAAAACTGTCAAATGGGGAACTTCGTAACATGTACTATTCTCCAAGT
>NW_019737974.1:0-445 GCF_002891405.2 Cryptotermes secundus
ACGCAAAGCTAGCAAGCTAGCAACGCAATGCTACCAAGCTAGCATGGCAAATCTAGAAAGCTAGCGACGCATAGCTAGCAATCTAGCAACGCAAAGCTAGCAAGCTAGCAACGCAAATTTAGCAATCTATCATGCTAGCAACGAAAACTAACAAGCTAGCAACGCAAAGCTAGCAAGCTAGGAACGCCAATCTAGCAAGATAGCAACGCAAAATTAGCAAGTTAGCAACGCAAATCTNCAACGACAAGCTAGCAAGCTAGCAACGCAAAGCTAGCAAGCTGGCATCGCACAGCTAACAAGCAAGATAGGCCAAGCAAGCAAGCAAGCAAGCAATGCATAGTTATCAATATAGCAACCCAAAGTTATCAAGCTAGCAACGCAAAACTAGCAAGTTCTCACAGCAAAGCAAGCAAGTTAGCAACGCAAGATTAGCAAGCTAGTAAAG
>NW_019737975.1:0-573 GCF_002891405.2 Cryptotermes secundus
TCACGTGTAGTGGGGTACGCGTGACGAATATAACGGGTTCTAGATCGAATGATTGGATTTATTAGCACCTTGGTTACAAGCTTTCTTAATCACACTTAAATACAGCGCTATCACTGATTTACGCACTTTCCAGTTCACTGTTCCACACGCACTAGGATTCTCTGCCTTCACTAGCCGTCTCCTAGCAACGGATCTCATCACAGAAATTAGCACTCCAAATGAAGCCTTGTTGCTGTTTCGTCTTCAGTCACTCTGGAACCTCGGAACTAAACCCGCTCCTCCAGTTTATGACTGACTCGTAACTGCCCTGAACTCTCCTGGACTCTTACCTGCATAGCCGCGGAACGATCGCGCATNACGGAAAACACTGTCTCTATTGTTGATGACCTCACCACTTTCATAGCACGTTCCGATACGCGGAAATGTGTTTAACGAAACGTTTCTTAGAAATGAGTTGCATAACCCTGTTGTTCCACCGCTGCTCGACGCGGACGACATAAAACACACAGCCTCATCTATTGTTGCGTGTTGGACCTTGTTTACAGGGCTGTTGCCTGGCAACGCGTTGATCAA
>NW_019737976.1:0-228 GCF_002891405.2 Cryptotermes secundus
TTCTCCCCACTATGTATGCGCTGATGTTTCTTCAGATTACCCTGCAGATTAAATGACTTATTACATCCAACACAGCAAAATGGCTTCTCCCCAGTATGTATGCGCTGATGTGTCTTCCGACTACTATGATCACTGAATGACTTTTTACATATATCACAGCAAAATGGCTTCTCCCCACTATGTATGCGCTGATGTCTCTTCCAACTACTATGATCACTGAATGACTTT
>NW_019737976.1:280-1217 GCF_002891405.2 Cryptotermes secundus
TGACATACATCACAGCAAAATGGCTTCTCCCCACTATGTATGCGCTCATGTGTTTTCAGAGTACACTGCTGATGAAATGACTTACTACATACATCACAGCAAAATGGCTACTCCCCACTATGTATGCACTGATGTCTCTTCAGACTACTATGATCACTGAAGAACTTATTACATATATCACAGCAAAATGGCTTCTCCCCACTGTGTATGCGCTGATGTGTCTTCAGAGTACACTGCTGATTAAATGACTTACTACATACATCACAGCAAAATGGCTTCTCCCCACTATGTATGCGCTGATGTGTCTTCAGATTACTCTGATCACTGAATGACTTTTTACATACATCACAGCAAAATGGCTTCTCCCCACTATGTATGCACTGATGTCTCTTCAGACTACTATGATCACTGAATGACTTATTACATACGTCACAGCAAAATGGCTTCTCCCCACTGTGTATACGCTGATGTGCTATCAGAATTTGCTCTTGACTGAAAGAATCTCCACACTCATCACAGGAATATCGTCGATCCTCAGCATGTACAGGTTGAAGTTCATTCAAATTACTCTGGAAAATGAGAGTAAGTAACATGAAAAATCCTAATAGGAATAAATATGAAGCCACAGTACGGTGGGATGTTAAATCGGTAGGCATGAGAGTGTTGACAGAGGGGAGGGAGGGACAGAGAGCACAGCCCCCTGACTGGTGTGTGTCTGAGTCCATCTGCATTTGTGGAGGTGTCTGAGTCAACAGAAGTTAAGTTGCACTGCCACTCTTTAACAAATTACAATATTAAATAAAATTATGCATTTGTAAGGCGGGACAGGCATCTAATTAATAGCTGATAGGCTTCTAAAATGAAATAATAATAAAGGCTGAGCTAAGAAATTATACTAAGAAAGGCTGCACGTGGCCCAGAAAAATCCCCCAAACAA
>NW_019737977.1:0-190 GCF_002891405.2 Cryptotermes secundus
ATGCTTAACAGTTATCTCAATATACTCAATCCAAGTGATATATCAGTCTGTAACTAACTGATCAATGAATTTAATGACATGTAATGGCAGAAGAGCACAGATAACGTACAGCAAAAAACATATGATGCTGCTGAATTATGTGTATAAGCTGTCAATCCGTTTCAGTGCTACACTCTCCTAATCATTAGCT
>NW_019737977.1:302-445 GCF_002891405.2 Cryptotermes secundus
TCAGAATCAAATGGAACTCATTTGCACAGAACTTTTGTACCATGGGACTCAGTTCATTTCCCATCAGTTACAAAGGCTAGCAACAGCAATGAACTCCAATATATTGTGACATGTTGAGCCATGGATCACCCCTACCTCCCCAG
>NW_019737978.1:0-412 GCF_002891405.2 Cryptotermes secundus
ATTCACTTTTCGCAAATCTAAACACATTCTATAGTCACCCCCAGGTTTCTTCACCATAACTATCGAAGAGGACCAGGCCGATGTCGAGGGCTCTATGGTTCCTTCCCGCAATAGTTTATCGATCTCCTCACTGATTGCTTGCTGAATCACTGGCATAACTGGATAGTATCGTTGCTTTACCGGTTCCGCATCTCCCATCTCAATTGTATGCTGAATAACTGAGGTACGTCCTGCAACTTTATATCAAACAAGGGTAATTCAGAGTTCAGGAAGGTGACTAACTTTGTCCGCTGGTAATTAGATAACTCCGTCAGACTGGCAACGGTATCTCCCACATCGTTCCCGGTAGCCATTGAACGATCGACCATGTCGTCTTCCACAAACGGAAAAAGCTCTTCTGGGCAAGACTGAT
>NW_019737979.1:0-197 GCF_002891405.2 Cryptotermes secundus
AATCGTTTCATTCTCACTGCTGAATAACATCGATTTTTTGCTCACAGATTTCTCCGTATGGGACTTAGAAGGCTCTTATTTTCAGAACATGAGTTTCAGGGTGGGGACTTATGATAAAGATAATAGCCGTAAATGTATCCCTCGAAATTACCAAAATATACGGTGTCAAGTTAAATTATATGACTATATATATATTT
>NW_019737979.1:370-811 GCF_002891405.2 Cryptotermes secundus
GACTTAGAACGCTCTTATTTTCAGAACATGAGTTTCAGGATGGGGACATATGATAAAGAACATAGCCGTAAATGAATCCATTGAAATTACCAAAATGTATCGTGTCAAGTTAAATTATGACTACATATATATTTATACAATGTCTCATTTTAAACACGTGAACAACAGAGTTTCTTGCTTATAAAATCATTCTACATATGACAGTAACCGAGTACAATGCGTCTTCTTAGTTGAAAATGCAATCGTTTCGTTCTCACTGCTGAATAACATCGTTTTGTTTTGCTCACCGATTTGTGCGTATGGGACGTAGATCGCTCTTATTTTCAGAACATGAGTTTCAGGATGGGTACATATGATTAAGATCATTGCCGTAAATGAATCCCTCGAAATTACCAGAATGTACGGTGACAAGTTAAATTATATGACTACATATATATTTAT
>NW_019737980.1:0-378 GCF_002891405.2 Cryptotermes secundus
TTGAGAAGTGCTGTAGTTATTTGACGATTAAGAATAACAACAAAAGTGCTGTAATTATTTGTAGTTAAGAGTAACAAGTCATTTCAATAATTTCATTTATCAAAATGAACCTTGTGTCTAGTCACTAACCTATGACAACATAAAAAACTGTAATTTTATCTGTTCTTTTACATGGATGTGAAACTTGGTTTCTAACATGATGCAAAGCACAATAACAAGTTACTTCAAAACAGGTTGCCGAGAAAAATGTTTGGACCTAGGAAAGGCACCTTTTCGAAAAACCAGGCATAGATGGGAGGACATTATTAAAATGGTTTTGAAAGAAACAGGATAGAAAGTTGTGGACTGGATTCTTGTGGCTCAGACCACAAGCAGGCT
>NW_019737980.1:2551-39278 GCF_002891405.2 Cryptotermes secundus
TTTAGTGAAAAAAAATATATATTTTAGGTGTCTTTTATATCACTGTTGCATTATTGATGGTGTATGTGAATAACAAGAATGATGCCTCAATGTGACAGGATGCTGAAATATAAGAAAACCATCAGATGTATTAACAAGAGGCAGTAAGGAAGGAATAAGTTTCATACACTTTTACTCATCTCAATTCCACATATTACTGTAATGTAAAAGCAACAACAAAACAACCTTCTCTACAAAGTATCCATGAAATATTTTTGAAGCCACAACTTTCTGAAGGGCTGAAGAGACTGAAAATGGTAAGAAACTAAACGCTAAATTTGGTTTCACTGTAGTCGGCAACATTCCAACTACAACATGTTCAGAAAGAGACCTTCCGGCTTGTAGCAGGGTGCCTCAACCAGCTACGTGGGTAATACCGAGATATGGAGAGAAAATAAAATGACAACTTACTGGGGTTATAGTTAGGTGAGGGTGATGCCTCATCCAGAGAGTATCCATCAAAGTCATTGTTCCTTGCAGGAGTATTAGTAATGCTTGGATCCCAGGCTCCTGACTGTCCTGGTGTACGTGAGCCATCATGCGATGGCGTCATGCTCCCATAATGCGGTGTTCGCGATCCAGCTGTAATAATACATAAAGTTTGCATTTCATGGAAAACATTTAGAATTTTTAATTTTTCTACAAAAACTGCTATATTTTCATGCTACAAATTGTTGAAGTATTTTCTCTGGACACTGTCCAATGTCTATGTTCTAAAATGTAAAATTTAATTTAAATTTTAAAACAAACAATGCACGATATTCAACCCTAACAATGATTCTTCACCACTGCTACGGAAGTCTGATATCTGGTAATAAATTGCTGTTTTCCTTTATACAGAACATGTTTTTCATCTGTTGTAAGAACAGTGCATGGCCAATATTAATAACAGCAACATTTTCACAATTCTTTTAAGTTAAAAGTGACTGAATATTCCCATGGTAAATGCAATTGAGCAACCAGAAGGAAGTTCAATGCCAATGAAAGTCAAGGGCTACCAAAAAAAAAGAGAAACCTCGTGAAAACCCATATTCTGCAGATGGTCAATCCGCAATCCAAATATGGAAAACTTTCTGTCGTCAAACAAGCTTAACCAATTGCAGATGTGGACAGGAAAGCATTGATGTAATGTTTCATAATTCATGCAATTACCAGTAGTGTTGAAATTCCATGAACTAAATTTAAGCAAAGCATGAATCAGAATTGTCACCACAATAACTTTGTGTCATGCCTACAGCATAACATGCAAGTTCATACACCATTATGTGCTTCTTAAAAACCATGAGTTCAGATGAAATAATACTGACACATATGTAAATGGCAGGCACTGTTTTCCTCAGTGAGAATTTACAGTAATGGTGAAAAAGCATCTCATCAGGCTTCTTCCAACATGTTCACTTGGAATTATTTTATATTTGTTGGTACTGTTTCACTGTGTAAACATTCAATATTTGTAGGATTTGAGGTTCTCACGGAAGTAGTTACAAAAATTTCAATCTTCTGGGCCTACACGGTGCTATATGCCAGAACATGGCAATTTTCATTCCACATTTGTCGGACCAATTTAGTGCATGTGCCTTAAATACTGTGAAATATTTAACTAAGCTGATTTTGTTGAATATGAGGTTCTCACAAAGGTGCACAAAATGATTTGTTTATAGCCTAAAGGGTGTAACACAATTCCACGCACAACATTGATAATTTATTGTGAGTGAGGAATGCAACTGGTTTCATTAAGTTGGGTTACGCTTTCAGAATTTGTTCAGCAATTCAACATGAAAGACATCTGCAAAATATTGTCATTTCCTGTTATCCTCTCATCAGAAAGCCTAGATTAAACAATGCAATTCTGTTCATAATCATGCCATAAAGGTCTTGCAGATCCACTGGCATGGGAGGAACATACATTTTTTTGCCATTTACAAATTTCATGGGCAAGAATCAAACAGTATAAGATTCGGTGACCTAGATGGCTGACCTGATGTGTTATCTATTTCTCCTGAATAAGTGACATGCTTTTACCATTATTTGTTCAGTCATAATAAATTGTCAAAAATTGTATACTAAATTATGTCACAAACTTTTCAACATCAAATGGATCTTAAGTCTTGTTCTGTAACTTCACTTACCATCATACATGGGAGTCTGTGAACCATGCATTGGTGTCTTGCTACCCTCCCTGTACATTGGTGTTTGATTTCCACCGCCATATGCTGGAGTGCGACTGTACGAGCTGAAGGAGCCTTCCTGAAGACAGGAGCACACAATATACCACTTCAGATACCTCAGTCAATTATGGTACATATTTCTTTACATCAGAGGATATTAACCCTTTCACTGCTAGTATGTTAAGTAACTCTCAGTACCCTCTGTGCTGAATTATTTTTGAATAAATCTGTTATAAATAATTTAAGTGCATAAGTATGAAAATTTGTGATAAAAAGTAACTAATCTTACCTCAGACAGGAAAGAGGCAGCAGAAGTTGCAAAAATGTTGAATTATTCAGTATTTTTCACAGGGTAAAAGTCCATTTAAGTCAGAGTTGTCCAAGATGGCCAAAAAAGTACATAATTCACTATCCTAGACTTATCACTATGTCACATGTTGACCAAAGTCCACAACTTTAATAAAAACTATTACAGAAAGCACCGCACACTATACGAAGCCAATTTTACTAGCCCTGTGAAATACCTGCATCACATGACCATGGTGCGCGTGCCTCGCTATGCAGATGCAAACTTTTACATTTCTTAAGTTCGAGGGCAGAAGAATGCAGCCATTGAAATGAATGATGCTTCATTATGTTCCCAATAGATGACTCTATGCATCCACCAAGTTTCAATGAGATTGGTGCTAAGAAACCTAAGATATGAAACTCTATAGCCGCAATACAGGTTTGTTGATTGCAGGAAAGACGCCATGTTTTTCAGAGATCGACATGTGTCGACCGCAGCAGTGTAAGGGTTAAATATGGCAGACTGTTGATAATATACATGCCAAATATGCACCTTGTGGATTAACCATAGAATTTCTTTGACCTCCTTAGTTATTGACTAAAGCTTCTACAATGACTAAGTGTTGCCCATTACATATGTTTCAGTAATACGTATCAGCGAGGCTTTACAATGGTTCACCAAACATTGCAAACTTCTCGCTCTATTACTACTTTATTATTTTATTGCTTTTCATACTGGCCTACTAACACTGAATAAGGGTTGCTCCCTTTTACTGGAGAGATCTTTGTCTCACTCTTTAGTAAGACAGCGTGACCAACAGTATTAAGTTGGTGACTTTCAGGGTTGAACGCAACATGGATAGTGAATATTTAGAGGGCTTCAGAATATTAATTTTTTTTAAATATCCATGCTACTTCCCCTCCCATTATACAAATAACTGGTAGTCCAATGTAGGTTCTAAACATAACTGTACCACCTCACTATAGAAAGTGTGTTTTAAGAGGTTCATTGATGTAATATTTTATTAAATATTTATTTTGGAAGAATAAGAACCACTAATATTAATTTAATAGACATGGATATGCTGGAATTATAGGTACAAAGGATTCCACAAAGAACTATCTTCATACCAACTTCTCTTGGGAATAAAGCATTTTAAACATTGAATTGAGGACAGCCTTAAATGGAGGATCTTATAGAGATAACCAGAACCAAAGAAAATGAACCCTGAATTGAGAAATATTAAATGGGGTTTCTAGTCATTAGGTTCATTCAACACAGTCTGTAGAATGATAATTCAAAGAGCCCTAGCCCTCCTAGCACAGTAAAACCCAATTTAAAGTCTACGAACATCCCCTTGCCCCCCAAAACTGGCCAAATAGAACTTTAAAGTTTAAACAGAACATGAAGTGTTCATGTACTAATATTTAACTGTTTTGAAGACAGAACCTGTTTAAAATAAAATATGGGTGAAATGAACACCAATCTGAAGTTAAATATATACAATATTACTTTGGATAAAAGATGACCTTGAATTTAAGCCATCCAGTTTATGAATGTACGATTTAGGAAAAATTTAGAAAGGTGCATATTCCTTGAATTTAAGATGCACCTCAGTTCTTCGAAAGGAAAAAATGCGTAAAAGGTACATTATATTCAAAGTAATACTATATTCTGTCCTAAAAAATTATTAAGTATTAGGTACGATGGGGTACCCAAAAGAAACCGAACTAATTTTTTTGTGGGCAGAGCTTTTGTAGTACTGAGTTTTGCAGCTATGAGCGCATAGAGCTAACACTCCTGAGTCGATAAGCTGACTACCGTTGCTTCAGAAGGTAAGGACTAGTTTCGGCAGAGTTTATAGTGACAACTGTTTTGTGTGATCGTCGTTTTTGCAATGGCTGATTTTCGTGAACAGCGTGCGGCGGTGAAATTCTGCTTTTTGCTCGGGAAAAGTGGAACAGAAACTCTTGAAATGTTAAAAACGGCGTACAAGGACGATGCTATGGGGAAAACTCAAGTGTTTGAGTGGTTTTCCCGTTTCAAAAATGGTGAAATGTCAATTGATGACAAACCTCGTTCTGGTCGTCCTTCCACGGCCCGAACACATGAAAATGTTGAAAAAATTCGTGAAATCATCAAGGAAGATCGACGACGGACCATTGAAGAAATTGTGGAGCTGTCGGGAGTGACTTGGAGCTCAGCGGCCAGATTTGTGGCAGTCGGGTGACTGGTTTTTCCATCATGACAATGCCCCTGCTCACACAGCCCTGTCTGTACGACAATTCTTGACCAAAAATGGTATGACCCCTGTTCCTCACCCTCCATACTCACCCGACCTTGCCCCGTGCAACTTTTTTTTGTTTCCTCGAATGAAAAGAGACATGAAAGGAAAGCGTTTTGCTGATGTTGCTGAGGTGAAGGAAAAAACGACGGAGGCACTGTCAAGCATCTCAAAAGATGAATTTAGACAATGTTTTGAAAAATGGAATAAAAGACTAGACAAGTGTATTAGTGTAAGCGGAGAGTACTTTGAAGGGGATTGAAGGTTTGTGCTTAAAATTTGAATAAATAAGTTTAAAAAAAAATAAGTTCAGTTTCCTTTGGGTACTCCCTCGTATATCCTTCAAATGGAAAATTGTCTAAATCGTAAATTTTACTTTGGACTCTCCAAGTTTTACTTCAGAAAAATCACATCAAAAAAATGTCTACCTCAAGGTTGGAATGGGCAGTTACATAGAGTGAAGACAGCAATTCATGTTCAAAACACCTATGACTGAAACCAATATTCTAAGTGCCTGGCTACACCAACCAAACTCGAACTACACTGAAAATTCCATTTAAGGTTTCTCTAGGGAGCAGGGATTTGAACACTGATCTCAGAAAAATTTTAAATGAGAAAATTTAGCCCTGAAATTCTTGATATGGGATCAATGAAACTGAATATTAAATGAAAGAACCTTATATCAAGAATATTAAATACCTGTTCCACTGGATCCTGGCACCAAACCAGTCAATTTAATCAGCCTTTATACATTATGTTTCAGTCAGTTACATGTGGGATCAGACATTCAGCTTTGCTGTATTGTGCTGCACCAAGTGTAGCAAACAGTCACATGAGATCGGATGGCATCGTAATTTTTTTATATTTATGCCACTCACTTCAGGCTGACATTGTTGAACTAATCTCAATCTTCTGCATTTTTTTTTTTCAAATTCGCTTGGCGGGGAGTGGAGTCCAGCTGGGTCCACTTGGCACAGCGGCCTCCGATTGGCCTATTGTTGCCTGCCCCAGGCGATTATGATGATGGAGAATTTGGTGGAATGAAGATTGACAGGGGAAATCGAAGTACTTGGAGAAAACCCGCCCCAGCACCACTTTGTCCACCACAAATCCCACTTGACCAGACCCGGGATCGAACCTGGGCCGCCACGGTGGGAAGTGAGCAACTAACCGCTTGAGCTATTGTGCTGCCTTAATCTTCTGCATTAGTCAGTGCACTAGTTAAAAACTACATACAGCAAACATAAAATCAAAATTTATTCTATACTGGGTCACATACATTTTGAATGCATTCTGTTGATTTCCTTTCAAACCACCTCTAATACATATATAAATATATACACAATTTATACACTTTACCTTTGTAGGTACCCCAACAGTCGCAATGTGTGATCGATCCACAGATATTGTCTGGCAGGTAGAATGCAATTCAACTCGAGCTGTTGATTCAGTTGCATCTTTCACAATACCAACATTCCCTGCAAAAGTTCAATAAGAAGTTAGATAACATTTTTCCTCTATATTGTTAACAGCCATAATTATCCCACAACACCAACAGACTATGATCTGTGTGTCAGTGAGAACAAGAATGTATGCAATCATGATGATGTAATAATGGAGCCAATGAGTAAAGAAAAAGTAACTAAACAAACAAACAAACCTTCTAAATATTTCTTGCATGTGATTTTTTAATTTAATTGTGGTTATTAATTAATGAAATAATTGCATAAATGAAGCAAGGGATATTCAGAACTACAACATAAAATACATATATGTTATGCTGGTTTCTGCATGTATCCATTTTGTTAATATATGGCGACTTGAAGCTACTTTCCAACTGCCTAGCAATGAGTCACATTATGTTCAACTGTAATGGAAATATAAATTGCAGCTATACTGCTCCAGTGTTCATATCAGAAGGCACTTAAAGCAGTTTTCCAGTGTGTCACCTACCAGTATACTCATACATTCAACAACTCCATACATACTCTCTACTTGAATTTAGAGATTTCATGAAGTGTGTTAAGCTATGCACATACATTCTGAACAAGTGGTATATAGCACAGGTCAAATACTATGTAAATATAGTATATACAAAAAAGGAACATGTTCATTTCTTCATAAAAATCAAATTTAACATAATTCATACATAATTCCATACATGATGACTCTCTACTTGAATTTAGAGATTTCATGAAGTGTGTTAAGCTATGCACATACATTCTGAACAAGTGGTATATAGCACAGGTCAAATACTATGTAAATATAGTATATACAAAAAAGGAACATGTTCATTTCTTCATAAAAATCAAATTTAACATAATTCATCCTTCCTCCAAGATACTATGTATTCAGGAGCATACTAGTTAGTTTACCCTGTTTTTCATGTGGTGATAATTATGCGCAATAAAGGTATAGTCCATTTCATCAGCAAGCATTTCAATGAAGTTGTATATAAGCATCTACATGATCACTTCATAATGAATAATGACCAAAGGTGCATACCCAGCATCATTCAATTGGAGTACAGTTAGACAGCATATCAGCTATTTGTAGACTTCAAGAAAGTCTATGATTCAGTAAGGAGGGAAGTATTGTAAAATGTTCTCACAGAGTTTGGGGTATCCATGAAACTAGTTAGGCTGATTAAAATGTGTTTAAACGAAATGTATATGTATAGGTAAACATTTGTCTGATAATTTTCCTATCCAGAATAGTCTAAAAGAAGGAGATGCTTTATCGCCACTACTTTTCAGCTTTGCTTTAGAATATGTCATTAGGAAGCCCCAGGAAAACCAGGTGGGGCTGAAATTAAATGGGACACATCACCTGCTGGTCTATGTTGATGATGTGAATCTACTAGGAGAAAACATAGATATCATAAAGAAAACCCCAGAAACTTTAGTTGACGCTAGTAAGGAGGTTGGACTAGAAGTAAACACAGAGAAAACTAAGTATATGTTGCAGTCTCATCACCACAATGCAGGGCAAAATCATGACATAAAGACAGCTAACAGATGTTTTGAAAATGTGGCAGATATTTGGGAACTATAACAAATCAAAACCCGATTCAGGAGGAAATTAAGAGGAGACTGAACTCGGGTAATGCTTGCTACCATTCAGTCCAGAACCTTTTGTCTTCTTGTCTGCTGCCTAAAGACATATTAGAATATACAAAACTATAATTTTTCTGTGGTTCCCTATGGGTGTGAAACTTGGTCTCCGACATTAAGGGAGGAACATAGACTGCGGGTGTTTGAGAAGAGGGTGTTGAGAATATTTGGACTGAAAAGGGATAAAGTGACAGTAGGCTGGAAAAAACTGCATAATGAGGAGCTTCGAACTTGTACTATTTGCCCAAGTATAATTAGGATGAAATCAAGGAGGATAAGATAGGCAGGACATTTTTGCACAAATGGGGGTTAAGAGGAATGGTGGGAAAGTCAGAAGGAAAGAAACCACTAGGAAGACCATGATGTAGGTGAGTGGATAATATTAAAATTTACCTTAGAAAGATCGAATGGGATGATATGGATTTGTCTGATCTGGCTCAGGATAGGAAGCAGTGGAGGGATCTTGTTAACAGTGATAAACCTGTGAGTTCCATAAAATCATGAGAAGTTCTTGAGTATCTGCACAATTGGCTGCTTCTTAAGATGGACTCAGCTCCATGAGTGGGTGAGTGATGAAAAGTGCAACCAATACAGCAGGTTTCTTGTACATACTCACAAGTAATTCTCATCATAATAAAAAATATGCATAAAGAACCTGAAGAGTCTTTTTAGGAATTAAAGTGCACCCAATAATTCATCAGTAAGGCACTTCTAATGACTCAGCTATCACAACATGCACAGCTTCCTACTGAAAGATGGAACATTTTAGCGCCAACATATATTACAGACAATATTTCAAAATACGAACTGTAATGCATACAATAATGCACAACTGTAGTTACCTTTGTAAAAACCACCTGTGATTTTGATAGTCTGACCAATTAATTCTCTGTCACGTCTAACACCTGCACCACCACGACCACGGCCTCGACCTCCACCACCTCCACCACGTCCTGCTCCAGAGGGATGTAGGGGAGAAGTAATACGAGGAGACATAAATCCTCCAAAGGTACCTCCACCTGGTGACATGGCAACCTTCAAAAATACAAATGTAGTTATTACAGGGGTCCAACAAATGTACACACTAAATTAAATTAACATCTCAGAATTTACAGCCTTCAAATAATGACCGTCTAAACTTATTTTCACTTAAACTTTGCTCTGAAACTTTTTGATTATACCAAATATAATGTCCAAACAAATTAATCTTATTTCTCAGAAGGGGATATAGGAGAAACAAAAAATTAAACAAGTTTCATGTGCATATAATATCTAACACAGGATACAGTTATGAGCTTCATAAAATCATGCAAGTGACAAGCAAGTGTAACACATAATTAAGAATATAAAACATATGTGACAAATTTACATGTGCAAAGCAAAATCAGCATGCAACGATAGTGCATGATCGCTTATCTTACTTGTGGAATTTTACAAACATTCTGTGTGTGCGCATGTGTGAGGAGGGACAGACAGACAGACAGTTGTGGGAGAGTGCACGTATATGCGAGTGTGTGTGTTCACACGTGAGGAAATATAACAATGAAATTACCAACTTGAGATCACTGACATCAGACATTAAATGAGGGTTTCGCTGTGTACATGTGTATCATTTTTGTAAAATAATTCTCCCATTAAGACACAAAACCAACTCACTTTAGTCATACATAAGTGCACATATCCCTCTGTACATACTGTCACAATATTACAAGACTCAAAAAAGGAACAGTGAGAGCACCCTGAGAGGTGAGTGTGCTGAAGTTCGCTGTAAAGTCAAGAGTGTGCCACCTGCCAGCCTTCTGCATTAGCACTAAACAAAGAGTACCATAACAGATGGCATGTCTGTAATGCACAAGTAATAAATTCATACCATAATGTTTATCATGTTTTGGCCACTGCCTCACTGTCAGTAATCACTTAAGATCTTAATGTTGGCTTATCTAGTCAAGGACTATTTCACCACAGTCACTGCAGTGTCTTTTTTTTTGCATCTTGTATAACTCACTTGCAATTCAGAGCATACTATACATGAATGCAAAGCGGCATTAAAAAACTCCAACCTTATGGCTAAAAAAAGCTAATGTAGCATTGTGTAACATTTACTTTACTCTGCCTCAGAATCAGATATATAAGTATTTCTCTGAAAATTGTTATTCCTTCTCACTTTGTTTCTACTGATATCTACTTCACACGCCTTACCACTGAAACTTATTACACATAGCTTACAATGCTGCAGATGTTCTTTTTTTTCCCCCTTGGCACTAGAGCCCCAGTGGGCCTAGGCCTACCTCCATGAACTCCGTTCACTTCGGTTTTCGTGATCTTACACATACGGTAGGACTCCTTGGGCGAGTGATCAGATCGTCGCAAGGCCTCTACCTGTAGACAAACACAGAAAAACGCACACAAACATCCATGCCCTGAATGGGATTCGAACCCACGATCCCGGCTTCCAAGCGAGCGAAGACAGTGCATGCCTTAGACCGCTCGGCTACCGTGGCCGGCGCTGCAGATGTTTACTGACACTTATTCTTAAACTTAAGGAAATATTACTGATCAATGTTACCTACTAATGACTGTACTCACCTTAGCACCGCCAGCCAACTGAAGATGCCTGGTCTTGCACACAAATATTCCACCATTGTCAAGGTACATTCTGGAGTGTAGGAATGCAAAATTACGGTACAGATGTTTGATTTCACCTGCTCGACCCTGTAAATAGTCAATCCTTATGTTTATTCTGACTTCCACACACAGTGAAATGCCAACTTCAGGCTACTGTTAAGTGCAGCAAATCTGAACACTAAATCGAGGATACTTTTATATGGAGCTAATTTAATATAGAGACTACTAATTTTAGATCACTGAATCTGAATTTTAAATATATGAAAACTTCAAATTTAGGAACAGTAAATGCGAGTTTCACTTTACCAACAACATAAACATGATTACACAGTCAGGTCATGCACCCCAATTAAAATGTGAGATAGGTCCCAAAGCCCCACAAGTCCCTGGTTATTTGGCAAAATACTGTGAAATGATGCCTGAAAGCCAGAACAGTGGAGTCAGAGCAACAGTGCAGTTGTCCATTGCTGGACAACAAATTGGTAAACATTCCTGTAGTAGCAAGTATGCAAACAATATTAGAGATTTGTTGGGGGGAGTGTTTTCTATTGGGTACAACCTGAAGGGAATAAGGAGGACCAACATGATTAACAACACAAGGGTAATAGTTGTACGACTCCCACAGTATTGCGACAGTTAAATATGGTAATGAGTCCAGCTGGACTCAGAACCAAGAATTATTGTGCTGGCACATGCCAGAAGCAATTTACCTGACTGAGAACATCAGACTGACAGAATCACAAAATACAAATAGATACACAGTAAGCCAGCCACAAAATATAAACCATGGGTCCCATAACCAAGAATGGCTGTGCTGGTGAAGGCCAGCAGCAAAGTACTGCTCTACGCTAACAACGTAACTTCTCAGTGTGTTACACTTTCTAATTATACAGGTTCATTACACACAGGCAATTCCAAGTAGATCAGCTAGTCTAATATATCTGTTAGATTTAAATGACTTAGTATTTTTGATCAGTCCCTGTACCTCATTAGCCTCCATGTGTGGGTATACATCTACATGTCAGATAAATACTTGCAAAATTATGTTAACATACAACAGAATGGCAGTATACTGGAGGAATGATAAACAACATAATCTCTCAATTTTGTTATCATTTTGTACGCACAGATTCAACTATACCTAGAGACCATTATCATGAAAATTTAGCCATTAACAAAGTCATAATAACATACTACTATTTTAAACAGTGGTATAAATTTACAGATCGTTGTCTCATTCAGCATAAGTAAAGTAACCTTCAGACTCTCCTTGTTACAAGGACTACTGCATCACCAGAAAAGAACGAGGGACCAGTTAAAATTAAACAGGGATCAATTAAGATGGGCGGTAGGATTACTTACTGGACACTGTCACCTAAAAGGGCACCTTTTCAAACTGGGACTGATAGACGATCCAACTTGTGAAAAATGCCTTCAAGAAGATGAATCAGCCACGCACATCTCATGTGATTGTGAGGCTATAGCTTACCTAAGATATCGCCACCTGGGTCAATTCTTCATGGAACCAAGTGACTTTTATGATGCCCCCATAAATAAAGTCCTATATTTCATTCAAAGTGTAGGATTAATAAAGGGCTAATCCAAAGAGGAAGCACAATAGATCATTGAAGGTCGCAGTGCAAGGGCCGGTTTCTATGGCTCACCCCTCATACTCATAGCACCACCAGCCACACCTGAATGAAGTATAAAGAAATTAATAACATCACTGAAAATTCATTTTGGTATCTGAAAAAAAAAATACTTACTGCATGTGGCCCGTCAATGACTTTGACAATGTCCTTTTTCTGTATGGTATTCTGTTCAGAGTCTAGGGCTACAGCATATCTTGAATCCTTCCTTTTCTGAAGTGCTTGGGGTCTTGCCTCTACCACTTTGCCTTGCATATTAAGAACATGGAAGTTCTCTCGTTCGAGCCTAACAATTACACCCACAGTTTGGGGGCTGCAACAAATCATATTGACAGTTCACGTTTCCACACATCAGCACATTCACAATCACAATTTTAATCTTACGTTTACAAACTTCGTGCAAACAGAGAACACAAATGGAAGACATAGGAACAGTGAAACTTCAGTAACATGAGAATTTATAAAATCCCTATAAATACTCGTTATAATGGATACCTGCAATCCTGAAAAATGGTTCAGATACATAACTACAAATCTGCCCCATAACTTTTGATTATGTAGAATAAAATATAACTGACAGGAGGTTGGAGAAAACTGCATAATGAGGAGCTTCATAACTTGTACTCTTCTCCAAGTATGATTAGAATGATCAAGTCATGGCGGATGAGGAGGTCAGGGCATGTAGCACGAATGCGGGAGATGAGGAATGCGTACAGGATATTGGTGGGAAAGCCAGAAGGAAAGAGACCACTGGGAAGACCAAGACATAGGTGGGTGGACAATATTACAATGGATCTTAGAGAGATAGGATGCGATGGTATGGATTGGATAGATCTGGCTCAGGATAGGGAAAAGGGGATGTCTCTTGTGAACATGGTAATGAGCCTTCAGGTTCCATAAAATGCTGGAAAGTTCTTGAGTAGCTGCTGAATTGGTGGCTACTCCAGAAGGGCTCAGCTCCATGAGTAAGTAAGAATAAAATACAACACTAAGGTTTAAACAATTATGTGGATATGGCAGTAGTTCTTCTTCTTTCAAGTGGTTATCACATGGATATGAAAATAGTAAATAATATTCAGCATTTTATTGTCATTAACATTACCCGAACTGACCACTAATTAGAAGCCGACCTTTATAACCAAAACTCCTGCCCGCTATTTCCTGTATGCCCATAAGCACCTCACTCATATTCTCCTTACAAGTCTCACACACATTCTGCCCACAATCTGCTGCACATGCATACAGGTGGGAATTCACTCATGTGTATCAGACTTGCATAGTAGACATACCACATGAAGTAGTGTAAGTCACATTTTCAACAAATGCTGCAGAGAAATATGAAATGCATACATTACATTCAATATGCTTCTTCAACAAGTTCTGTGACTTTGAGATAACTGAATAAATCAGATGCTGTCTGTAAAAGTTAAGTAAAGTAAAGGTATCCCTAACAGGCCATGGAGACCCATAGGTTTGTGAGATGTTCAGGTACCCACATTTTCTAGACAATCAGCTCATAGATGGCAGTAAGGTTGTTAGCCTTACATGGCGGCCGCCCTTTACTCCCAAAAATATTCCTGGTATTCATTTCTATTAGAGCCTGAGTTGACCCCAGGGCCACAGTGCGGCTGGAAGGATTAGGTAAATTGAAAAAATCCACCTCATAAGGATTCGATCCAGCTTGTAGCATAGTGTCTCTTCCAAATATGCTACTGTGTGCCCCCAATGATATCTGTACATTTCTGAATTTGTACATTCAACAATCACCATAGACCCCTGACCACACCTGAAACTTGTATCATCCATTTTTTCTTATTAATATGTCTTTTCCCCTTCATTAGCATGGATAATTGCATATATACAATACAAGGCAAGTTGGTAATACTGGCAATACATACTCTATCTGAACACAATCACCCCACTGGAACTGTCCCTGAGAATCAACTCCAGTAGCCATATCAGAACAGAGCTGGACATCCTTTGGCAGTACTTCCAGCTCATGCATCGTCAGGTCCGAAAATAACACGACACGGTTTTCTTCTACTCGAACAATCAGACCTGTGTCGCCCTCATATCGACCTGACAGCACTTTCACATGATCACCATGTCTAAAATACTTCTTCAGTTCACTGGCTTGGAATTCTAGTGGTTCCTGAAAGGGTCAAAGATGAATACCGTGAAAACAACTTTTAAGGTTTCTCTTAGGAGTGGTCAATCTAAACACTAAAACCTTTGAAGAGGAAAATTAAGACTAAGATTAACTTTGGATCACTGGAACTCAATAGATAAGACAACAGGAACAGTAAACAGTGTGCAGCCAGTGAAATGAATGAAGGCTTAGCGGCATCAATAAGGAAACTAATTCAATGCAGTGTATAACATGTTTTCTAATATTTACAAGGTGGTTCAAATATGACCGGGACTGATTTAAAAAAAAACATAATTTCCAAACACTTACTTGCACATGTCAGTCTTCAACGTACTCCCCTCCAGAGTCAACACATTTTTTCCAACTTTCTGGAAGCATCCTCATGCCCCCCCCCCAAAAAAGACTTGTGGTTGGTGGCGTATCCACTCCCGAACAGTCTGGATGACGGCGTCGTTGTCCACAAACCGCATGCCTTGCAAGTCTGCTTTGAGCCTTCTGAACAGGTAGAAATCACTTGGTGCCAAATCGGGACTGTACAGCAGATGTGGGATGTGTCAGAAGGTACCATTTCAATTTCCGGAGGGTTTCCATTGTTGTTTTGGCTGTATGGGGGTGTGGTCTTGAAGGAAGGCTACCCGCTTTCCATCTCTTTTCTGCTTGGATCAGATCTTTCCTTCATGTTTGTTGCCAGGAGGTCTGAGTAATAAGCTGCATTGACCGTTCTGGCATCGGTCAGAAAGTCTACATGGATAACCCCCTGCCAACGATCATGCGGTTCATTCTCCACGCGCTCTCTGCCCTCTCTGTAGCACGTGCACCACTCAAACACACGGGTCCGTGAGAGACACTCTTCCCCATACTGTTGTTGGAGTCTGTGGTGAATTTCAGCGGATGGGACGTTTTCTCCGAGGAATTTGATTACAATGCGTTGTTCCACACTCCGCGGTACCTTCTGTTCACTCATCACTCTAGCAACTTCCAGACAGGACTGCACAGGTTTTAACCCGAACAGGAGGAAGTGGAGGTTGTGGCTACAATCTTTCAAGGTTGCACAGCTGCTGCACAGTGTGGCTTGTTTACAAAAAAATCAGTCCCAGTCATATTTGAACCACCTAGTATTTTCGTTCACATGTCTAGAGTGTGAATATGAAATTAGAATATCAAATTATTCTTTCTGTGCAGGGTAATTCAAAACCATCCTCCATTTTGGTAAATACAGTAGAACATTGAAAAAGTGGCTACTGTTGTATGTTAGTATGGTGCAAAAATTAGTCTACTAGGAGAAAATTCTAATATTGGTTCTAAAATTTTTTTTACAAATTCTTGTATCATACTTAACATGGCATTCTTGCATATGCCTGCTTCTCAGTAAAAATAGAACGAGCAAGTTTAGAGAAAGAAAAATATATTCCTTTTACAGATATTTAAATTACTCACATGAAGCTCTTCATGTCTTGGCATGACTGTGATGACATTGCCATCTATGGCCAATATCTTTCCATGTAGGTTTGCCAATTCTCCTTCACAAACTTCCACATTGTCACCAGCTGAGAAACTGTGAGAAGTCACATCATCTTTTCCTCCAGCACCAGTGCTAGGCAACTCAATATCAATGCCTTCTGGGGCCTCTTCAAACCGCTCAAGCTCTGACAATGTAGGTTTCACTCCTGGGGTGCAAAGATTATGTTAACTGGAGATGCATAACATTATCCTTCAAGATAAAATTATGTTATTCACAGCATGCAGTTTGCAGACAAATAACAGTTCTTTACTTTGTATAAACAGCAAAACCACCACTTCCAGTTTGAGGACCAGTGTGCTTAACTACTAAACCAAGGAAAATCTACAGTGGAGACTACTGACTTGGGATCACTGAAATTGGATCTTAAATGAAGGAGAACTTTATATGGAGATAAGTGAGTAACAATCAGATGCAGGTGGCAAACTAAGTTTTCTGCCTGTGACATGTTCCTCTGAAACATCAGGGGTCTCTCTGAACTACACAGTGTTATAACCTGGCACATTATACTCTTCACAAAGTAAGGTAAAGGTATCCATGTAGCAGGCCATTGAGGCCCATAGGGTAGTGAGATGTTGAGGCTCCCACATTTTCTAGACATTCGGGCTCACAGATGATGGTAAGGTTGTCAACCTTATGCGCCGGCCACCCTTTACAACCAGGAAGATTGCTGGTACTCATTTCTGTAAGAGGCTTAGTTGAGCCCAGGGTCATGGTGTGAGTGGAAGGATTAGGTAAACTGAAAAAATCCACCTCATCAGGATTTGATCAAGCGATCTTCCGGCTTGTAGCATAGTGCCTCGACCAACTACGCTACCGCAAAGTACTAAGACTAAATCTGTAAAAATTAAGATCTTACACTGCTGAAATATAATACAGTGTAATTATAAACACATTCAATAATGCTGCATTCTACTGCAAATTAAAAACGAACTACATGCATTCCAGAAGAAATAGAAACTGACATTTTGGCTTTCATAGTTTCTCATGATAAAATGAATGGAATTATAATGAGGTTATCTGACATGGTCTGATCAGCAGTAACTCATATTCCAACAAAAGATTTAAAATGCAAGTGAATAATAAAATGAACCTGGCAGGATGTCAAAATAGCTTACACATACTTCAGTAATTGCACAGGTTAGGAACTTAGCACCAAACAATAAACAATTTGATTACGAACGATTTGTTGGAAGGATTTGAAGGAAAGAGCCCGTTGCCTGTTTTAACATTTATCATCTGGAAGTATGGACTTTCTTTCTCCCTGTACTGTGGGGCAGGTGGGCATATTTAAATTTGGCAATAACAGTCACCATACTAGAATACAAGGTTTCCAAACTCCCAGTTCTACAGAGCTAGCAGTCATATTTTAATGGTAATGGTATCAATATTGAAACACTGAAATGCTTGACCATCTGGACTGCACATGTGCATCAATGAGACACAGATAATATAAGTGAGCGCTCCAACCCAGCAACTGCTTGAATAGACTAAGGTAAATCACTAAAAATGTCAGTCATAACATCCAGTATTTCAACCGAGATTCAAACTAGACATCTCTGGAACATAAAAAAGGAAAGCTAACCACTACACCGTGATGATCACATTAAACTCTTAGCAGAATGCTTACACAGAAATAATACAAATTCAAACACACCATCTGCTATGATTCCACTCATGGTGAAATTTTTATACAAGAAGCCTTTCCTTGAATAACGGTTGCCCTCAAATATAAGGAAGTCTCCATCTGAAGCCACGTCTCCACCAATATTTCTGATGGCCTCTGGGTCAAATGGTTTAGGAGGTGGGCGACGTTTCTTCTTCCTTTTGGCAGCTTCATTCTCCTGGAATTATTAGTAATGATTAGTATTATTAGATGCTGTAAATGTGCATTTGTTCTCAAGTTTGTAAGCATTCTCAGTAGTCCAGTAATTGTAAGTATATGATTTACATTTCATTTGAATGAAAGTGGCCCTCATCACTCATGAACAGTTTTCTTGGTATATAACAGTCTGCTGTTGTGGTTTAGCACATTACAAACTAAAATCCCTGAAAAAACTGTGCTGTTACCAAAATACATTTCCAGTAAATCTAGACAAGCAACACAGCAACATGTACACTGCAGCAAACCACTCTGCTCTCAAAACTTCTTGCCAAATCCACAAACCTGTTCTTCAAGGTCACCGTGCTTCACTCATTCTCACTATGCATACAAACACATTCTTTCAACTGTTTCTAATGGACCTTGTACATACTTTCATTTTACTTACAGACTGAGTAGTACGAAGGGCTCCTCTAAAACGGGTATAATCAATGCGTGGCAACAGTTTCAAATGGACTTGGTTTTGGGCAAGATCCACATAGTCAACTTGGGCTATATCATCTCTGTACAGTCCCCGTTTAAGGCGAACCCACTGCTTCACTTTGAGACCAGTCTGTTCTTTCACCACTCGGAGAACATCTGTCATTTCCTTGATAGGCACCATCTACAACAGCAACATTTACAACCTCTAAGACTGGGTTAACAAGAGTATACAGTTTATATGTGGTCACATTAATTCAGAAAAATCAAATAATTAAATGACTAATTATCTGACTTCCTACTTCCTCTTTATATATGAACTGGACAGATATATATATATACACAATTCCACACACCACTTAATCTATTACACTCTCCACTAACCATCATTAGCAATACAAAAGAATCTGAGCAAAATAAATGGTCAATACAATGTAAAACAAACTCCCCCAAGTTTGGAGCAGGATTCATATCTCTTCACATTTGAGGCATAGCCACTGATATTGTCCTAACCACTTTACTGTCTTACTTTTAAAAGGAAAGGGAATCTCCTTAAAATGTTAATTAATGTCTACTCATATTAAAGAAACACCTCTGTATCACAAAATAAATACCACCATAATTCGGAACTTTGAGAGACCTACATTTTTTATTTTATGAGGATCTCTGTAGAACCAGAGGACTGTAAGACAGACATTTCTTTCAACTCCAATTATGTACCAACATACCTGCTGAGTCCACTGCCCCATTCTCAAATTGCTGACATTTAAAATTGCTTGCTTCACATGGGGCTGCTTATATGCTTCAATATAAACATATCCTTTGACACCCTCTGGAGCAATCACAGACTTGATCTGTAACGGCTCATTGCTGAATTGGTATGCGATGAACTTCCGCATCATATGCATTACAGTTGCCTTTTCTTCTCCAATGCGGCACTTCACCATCCACAGATTTGGATCCCTAGGGCAAGCATTCACAACTTTCTAATCACAAACGATATGACATGAGGAAGAATCAATCCCTTACATTAAACATATTTCTTTGTCATCCTCATCATTCATGATCAGACTTCAACAAATATGGTCCTCAACTACTCACCACGTAGAGTTTAACTACATACAGTACAAAAATAATTAGCATGCATAATTAGATCAAATGGAAGACATTACAAACAACAAAAACAAAACAAATTCTGTGGCCTGTAGTCCACAAGAGAACTATACCAACCGAGTGACCACCACTTGTCGACTAAGTTAGTGCCAACTTTAGCCAATAGAGGGTGTCACATGGTCAGCACAATAAATCCCCACGGCTGTTAATCTCGGTTTTCTAGACCAGAGCCACTATTTCCTTGAAACAGCTCCTTAAATATCCTCATGAACCTGAGTGGACCCCATTCCAGACCCACTACTTCTCAGAAAATCTGGTTGCGCCAGAAATCGAACCCAGGATGTCTGGATCTGTAGCCATGAACTCTGACCACTAGACCACAGAAGCAGTCCAATGAAGATTACACTACGGAAAAAGTAGTTTCCAGAAGCCCTAGTGTCTGGCGAACAACAGTGGTCATATAAAAAATTACAATGAAATTTCTTCAAATAAAACAACAGTATGACCCATAAGGAACAGTAATATACATGCAACAAATAGTATTACACATTCTTCTTCCAATAGCATGTAATAGTATTATCTCATCATGTGATGATTTAAACCACTGTTGTACTTACTTCACTCCAGGAAGGAGGGTCTGCTGGGTGATTTCATCAGACATTTCTTCACCTCCATCACCAAAGTGTCGCATTGGGACAGATTCATCAGCATATTTCTTTCTGAGGTACTCTTCAATTTCATCTTCCTTCTGAGAGCTGAAAAAATATGTGTATATTAGTTAAAGAGAAAATTATACATCCGACATACAAAGAAATTCCTATGTGTTCACCTGTACTCTTATTAATAATTATAAGAGACTAGTTATTACGTAGTATTGTGACGTGGATGGCGCAACAGCAAGTAGGGGTCACGTGAACTCTGCAGTCTCGCGAGTGACGTCACATACCACCACTCCTTCCATCATTATGCAATGCTCGGTAAACACCACCCTCCCCCACGATGACATAACAAAAGAGCAACTGTGTCAGGCAACCACTGCCGCGGTGACATAACAGCATAGGAGCCGCTGCCAATGCTATGGCAACAGGCCAGTAAACACTCTGCCCCCCCCCAGTGACGTAACAGGGGACACCGCTGTTAACAAGGGGCAACAGAGAACGGTATAAAAAGGCCAGCTGAGCAGTGTGTGAACAGAGTGTGTAATCAGGAGTGACAGAGTGTGGATCGTGAAGTTGCCAAGTGTAGCGGAAGTCTAGCAGTCGCCGAGAGCAGTGGAAGTAATTGTGATATGGCCGATGGCAGTAATTGTGTAATTGTGAATTGTTAAGTGTACGAGCAAATGTGGAATAAATTCGCTATATTCAATATGGCATGAAGTCATTTGTTGCGTCAAACACCCAACACATGACAATATTATATTTATAATAGCACTGAAGCCTCTGGACTGCCCCCATCTTCAGAGCTGAAGAGTAAACCAAGCAACAAACCAGCAATAATTGGCTTGCACTTTGACTCTGAAGACAAAGAAAAGGCATTCCTCTGACACATCAGTGGATGTCTACTAAAACACTCAGTGTTACAACACAAAGGCCCACACTCTTCATAGTCACTGATGTGAGAACCTTAAATCTAACACACTTACCAGCAGTATATTACTGAATAATAATAACTCCATGGTTTTAATCAGCAAGCAAACTATACCGATTGAGTTATCGCCACTTGTTGGCAAAGTTAGCTTTAGCGGCTAGAGGATATCACATGGTTAGTGCAGCAAATCCCCACAGCCGTTAATTACGGTTTTCTAGACCGGATTACTGAGACCTACATTATCTAAAATATTAGAACCCTTCATCACATCACACCCATCACTACTGCTTTTAGTACTTGTTTCTCTATCTGTACACAATGATTCCATAATAAGTGGGAGAGTAAAGGATGAAGTTACACAAAGCAAAAATGCAAAAAAACTTAACAAAATTTTCAAAATCAAAATGTCTGTTATTGTTGTTGTTTGCAAATTATAACTAATAATAACCTACTGAACTGATTTCTGATTGTTAAATTAGTATTTTTCTAATACTGTATTTTATAAACATGAAATTAAATGCAACATATATGTACCAGCAGCTCAAAGATAACGAAAAATATTTTATCATTCCACTTTCATTTGTTTTAATGAAATTTCAGTTTACAGAAGTCTTTAGTCTGATGATGTACAAATAAAGGTAAGGTAAACCTATCTCTGTAACATGCCATGGAAGCCAATAGGGTTGTGATATATCAAGGATCCCACATTTTTTTTTGTAGACCATCGGCTCACAGGTGGCGCTGATGTCTCACAGGTGGCGCTGATGTGATCATCCTTATGCACCAGCCACCCTTTGAACCCAGGAAAATTCCTGGTACTCATTTCTGTTAGAGGCTGAGACAAGCCCAGGAACATGGTGTGGCTGGTAGTATTACGTGAACTAAAAAATTCCATGAACTCATCAGAAATCGAACCCATAACCTTCCGGCTTGTAGCACAGTTCAACCAACTGCGTTACCACATACCTCGATTATGTACATATACACGAGTTTTGTTGTAGTTGAAGGTAGCAGGTTCAATTCCCAATGAGGTCATTGGATTTTTTCAGTTGACCTAATCCTTCCAGCCGCACTAGGCCCTGGGGTCAACTCAGCCTCTAACAGAAATGAGCACCAGGAATCTTCCTGGAAGGTAAAGGGTGGCCGGCGCGTGAGGCTGACAACCTTACCGCCATCTGTGAGGCGATTGTCTAGAAAATGTGGGAGCCTCGACGTCTCACAACCCTATGGGTCTTCACGGCCTGGTACAGGGATAGCTTTACTTTTACTCACTATCAGTGTCTTTCCCTTTCACAGCTAAAACCCACACCATAACAAGCCTCAGTCTGACTGAAATGAAATACTCAAACACATGTATCATACTTACTCCCAGAGACTGGTCCCACGACGACGCCCTTCAATTTCCCTCGCAGTAGGACCATGTTCATCAAACTCATTCCCAATTATGCCAATTTCCTGCGCTCCTTCCTCCCACTCGTCTTCATCTTCAACCTCGTCATCCACCTCGGCTTCATCTATGATAAACCCTCCTCCAAACCGGTCCTTTTTTTTCTTTTTACGTGGACGGTCATCTTCCTCTTCCTCTTCTTCTTCGTCATATTCCTAAGAATTAACAAAACATGCCACTAAACAAATATTACTATGATATTACTGTCAATCATTCATTCATGATCTTGCTGTCACATTACTATTCCTGGACAAGAAAAATTACAGTATATCTGTAGTGCAACATTCCACGGTAAGATATGCCACATTTTAAAAACCTATTAGTTATACGTTTTAACACAAATCTGTCATGAAAAAATTATGCATACACTGAACTAATTTCTCAAAACTATGACTCTCTAGCACACTTCAAACACCTGGCATCGCAGTATTAGTTACATAGTAATAAATCAGAACTTTATTACAATTTCTAATGTCCTCAGTGCCACCCCAAATATACAATTTATTTTTCATAATCTTCATCTAAAGCTTCAAGGGGTTCAGTACATGTCACAGTTCAGTTACATAAGAAATGAAATGCAGTAACATCTGCAAATGTCTAATAAAAATTCTAATATTACAACAAATATACTACATATCTGCATAATCATAAAATAAACTGGCCCCACCAAGATACCTGTCCTCCAGACATAACACCATACGGTTAACAGAAGTTTAGTGACATTTAAGAGAAAAATGCTTTAATCTTCAGGACTAACAACAGACATACCATGTTCCTCTGATGTGTAGATAAATTTCTACTGGGCTACCAACTGCCACATCACTTTAGATAGTTGCCTTCATAAGTCACCACTATGAGAAACTCAAGTTTCACATGGTTTCCCCAAGATTATAATTCAGAAGAGTGGCTTGCTTGCCTATATTTGAAACTATACTGAGCGTATGTAAAAATATACTAGACATTTTGCAACTTTCCATTGTAATATGCAGAGAGCAAAAATTCATATGAAGACAGAATTGCATGTATAAAATCTGGGATGTGTAACATGATAACAATTTTTAATGTCTACACTCATTATCAGAATAATCTGTGAAAATTTAAAAACTGCACCAAGAACTCTTAATATTTGATGAAACCCTGACACTAACATACGATCCTGAAACTATTATTAAATGATGACAAAGCACATGGACACAAGGAAGAAAGCAGGTGTGTTTTCCCCACCCCACATGCATGCACACGTGCACACACACCACATATGTACAAGTGCACTGCTATATCGAGAACTAAAACATTTAAATATGAAGATTTCTTTGATGTGCACATTTAATTGCTGGCAGTATAACACCTCAGGGGCAATATCACTAAATTAAAATTTTAACATGCATGAACACATACATCCTCATCCTCAGAATTCAAATCTTCTCCTTCAGGTTCTTGCTCATCTTCAATTTCTTCATCCTCCTCTTCACCAGGCCTTACTTCTTCTGCTTCATCATCTCGCTGATCATCAGATCTACGTTCATCATCTTCTTCAGAATGAGATCGTGATCTGGATCTAGACCGGGATCTAGAACGTGACACAGACCTGGACCTTGATCTGGATTGTGATGGCGAATGAGAGCGTGACCGTGACGGAGATCGTGACCTTGACCTGGACACAGAACGTGATTTGGCACTGGATCTTGATGGAGACCCAGACCTGGACTGCTGGTCCTCATCACCAGACCCTGCATCAGATCTCACCTCCTGCCAAAAAGCACACGCTCTTAACATATTCTGTAATAAACTCAGGATTTCTTACAATTACTGGAACAAAAATTCTGGGTTAATGAGCAGAAATACTGAAGTCGAGAAAATGGCCTACAGATATGGAGAATATAGTGAATAGGCAGTTACAGATTTCCTACAAGGGACAGTCCTCCAGTTTGGGGGTTGGGAGAAGGACTAACAACTCACCATAAAAAATCAGGGAAGTTATGAAATGTTATGCAGAATTGGACTTGGACACAACCTCTGAAACAAGGTAAGCAATGGAAAATGGACATTGGATTCAGAACGTGGAATGTAAGGTGTCTCTGTAAGGCAGGTTCAGTGAAAGTAACAAGAGAGGAAGAAAAATAAAATTTATATATGGTGGCAGTACAGGATGTCACATGAAACAATGGTGGCACAGAACCACAGCAAACAATTGTACATATATCTATGAAAATTTGGATGAGAATAAAAAATTAGGGACAGGAGTTTTTGTAAAATTAGGAAACGTATCAGCAAATTAGTCAGCAAAACTTGTTAGTGATGGGATGCTGTACAGGGTGAGGTATGAGGATATGACATTTTTTTTTTTTATTGTTGTGGGAGACTGAACTTCAGCGGATATACAGTGTCATATGGTAGGCGTAACGGATCCCCACAGCAGTTAATCTCGATTTTCTAGACTGGAGCCGCTATTTCCTTCAAATAGCTCCTCAGTTATCCTCACAAGGCTGAGTGGACCCCATTCGAGACCCACAAGATAAGGTCTGAGGCTCTTAAGTCATAGGATCTTGCTGGACAAGGAATGTTTCCAAATTTTGAAATCAAGCAGCCTGGAAACATTTCCCTAAGAACATTAATGCTTTGGGCTGCCAGGCCAGTTCATCATGACCACTAAACTGCACACATAGACAAGTGTGTGCATGCAACAGTAACAATCATTAACCCACAGCAACAGTACAAAAACTGTCATATCCTCATGAATAGCTGATGTATTATCTCAATGTACGCCAATTTTTTTCCAGTACCTGACAAATGCAAACAAATCTTATCAGTACTTGATCTGTTATGTTGAAACCCACACTGATGTTCGCTGATAATTTTGTCTATGTACGAACTTAACCTTGAAAGGATATTTAAAATTCTGCATGTAGCTGATAACAGCGACATGTCTCAGTAATTACTACGGTCAGTTATATCGCCTTCCTTGTACACTGGTACAATTATAGACACCTTTCACTCCACATGCAATCCTTCCTTATTCCACATAGAATTAATGAGTTTATGGATCTCAAAACATGTTTCACCTCCTGCTTGAATCACGTCTGCTGGAATTTGTTCAGTTCCTAGCAATTTATATTTTTTCAACTTTGTAACAATTTCAGCCTCAGAAGGACTACGCTCAGGTACCAATGAATCAGCTGCATATACTTCCATCTGCTTAACATCACTGACCCTACATACATTTGTTATGCCGCAAATTTTGAGACTGGAAATCAAAATTATTGCCTAAACATTACGAGAGCATCTCACCGTAATTAGAGCAGTGATGGCCACACATAGGCTGTGGAACACGGTCAACAGACACCGTAGTCAGCAGAAACGCGCAATCGCACTACTTTGTAAGTGGCGCTTGGAAACACCTGGAGACTACGAAATTACAAAATGCAAAGAGGGAGGCGCCGCGATTGCCCGTGACGAGTCGGATTTAGCCAATTAGAAATTACCACTTTAGCAATTGAGGATGAAGGGAGGAGTTAACCTCCCTCTCTGTTCGCTGCAGCGTCAGCGATTTTAATAATATAAAAATGAGAAAAAAAAACCCACTCAGGAATCGATCTAAAAACGTAATATTCAATAGTCAGTCGAAGGCTCTGTCCGACATGGGTACTACAAGTGGTGGTGTCGCTGCATCTCTATCTCAAGTAAGTNTGCAATCGCACTACTTTGTAAGTGGCGTTTGGAAACACCTGGAGACTACGAAATTACAAAATGCAAAGAGGGAGGCGCCGCGATTGCCCGTGACGAGTCGGATTTAGCCAATTAGAAATTACCACTTTAGCAATTGAGGATGAAGGGAGGAGTTAACCTCCCTCTCTGTTCGCTGCAGCGTCAGCGATTTTAATAATATAAAAATGAGAAAAAAAAACCCACTCAGGAATCGATCTAAAAACGTAATATTCAATAGTCAGTCGAAGGCTCTGTACAACATGGGTACTACAAGTGGTGGTGTCGCTGCATCTCTATCTCAAGTAAGTCATGTTTGCTCATACTAGCCATGCTGTTAAACTTTATGGTTGTTGGTAAATTGTTGTTTGTTAAATACTGAAAAAGCAATGTCCAGTGTGCCCGGCGAGCCCTTAGGGTAGAATAATAGAAATCATGTAACAAGTAACAGGCAAGGTTGTTAGTGTGGTAAACATGGTTGTCGTTATATTGTGTGTATGATCATAGTTGTGACTATGGATTTTGAGACAAACATACTTAGATTTTTCTAGTATTTACAGTTAAGGAGTAGGGTATTTTAAAGGTGAAGTATTATGATAGAATAGTGTAGAATTGTGTAATGAGTAGTAGGGAAAAGAGAGAGAGTGAGACAGACTCAAGTCCTACACCCCGAAGGGGAGACCATGATGAGGTCATGGCGTAGTAACGTCAGGACACTATGTAGTTCCGACTGAGAGTTGGTATTGTTAATATTGTAAACAGAATACAAATTAAAGTGTAAATAGATCAGTGACCTAGGGTAGGACAGAGATGGCGATCGAGTAACAGTAATAAAGAAAGTGACAGTCTCAAGCCATCTGCTCTAGGCGAGAGACTAGAACGAAGTCAGAACTATCACGCCCCGATACCATGTGTAAACCGACAGACGTCGGCATTTTTCTATTGTAAATAATAGTGTAAATAGACAGTGTGATTAGAGTAGGATGTACCGGGATTGTGATTTACTTCCCCGAACCAACCCGTCCACGACCGATCCAGAGCGATCCTGGTCCAAGCGAAGGCAGAACTGACCCAGGCAGCTAACGGCAGCCGGATGCAACTAGCAGTAAGGGTTATGAGAATCCTAGTTAAGGGTGAGAGACCAATAGGAGACAGAGAGATAGCGTCCCTGATGGAACAAGGGAAGAGTAATTTAGATATTTCATTAGCCCCTTGAGGCATAACAAAGTGATGGCAGTAGTGAATGGGCTAGCCAAAGAGAGATGGCAGCCATAATGAATTAGCAGTGTATTTAACCCACCCCTGTCACCACGGCATAATAAATGGGGACAGCGGTGAGATATCCAATCCACCCGTCACAGAGACATAATATATGGTGTGACAGTCGATGGGTAGAGGCGGGTCAGACGCAACACGCCCGCGCTATGCCATTACGAAGTGATGACAGTGGTGGAGAGGCCAGCCGACAAAGAACGCTCGACTACCGCGCTACCTGCCCTTAGTATTTTCATCAACCCTTTTAAGATATAACAGATGGTGGCAGCTGTATACAACGAAGAAGGTCCAGAACCAGGAGAATCCTAGCTGAGGGTAATCTAGTATTATTGTGTTAACCCCTTACAGCATAATATGTGGTGGCAAGGAGGGATACCTACACGCCCCCGTCACCACGGCGTAACAAGTGGTGGCAGCGGTGGTATCTCTACACGCCCCCCTGCCACCACAGCGTAATAACATTCAATAGTTGAGAAAAGCAATTCTCCCACCTACTCAAAATGTGCTTGGAATGTATGAGACAATCACTGTTCTAATCCTTCACCAAGTTAGTTCTAGGTTGGTAATCCTTCTTACATTTATTTATTCCTCTGTGTTCTAGGTTGGTAATCCTTCTTACATTTATTTATTCCTCTATGTAAGTCCCTAGAGTTATTGTTCTTACTGTGCATTGGAAGCTCATTAATTTTGTCTTTCAGATATTCCTTCCTTTATTTCCTGAGGTACCTGCTACCTTCACTTCTTACGTTGTTCAGATTATTGCCATTTATTTCACCTGGATCCTGTAACCACTGCAATTTTGTTTACTTCCTCTGACCTAATGGTTTTGATCATCCTTTGTCAAACCATGGCTTGCGTTGATTTAATTCACAATAACCTAGACTCCCTTTGGCTGAAATGTTCTCATTCTATCCAGCAGCATCCCAAGTTCTATTAATATCAACATAATCTTCTACATTTTCAAAAGCTGCAAACCTGTTTGAGATTTTAATTGGATGCTGTTCTTTCTTCATCCCAGTGAGGTCACTGGATTTTTTTCAATTTACCTAATCCTTCAAGCTGCACTATGGCCCTGGGGTCGACTCAGCATCTAGCAGAAACGAGTGCCAGGAATATTCTTGGAACGTTCTTGGGGGTAAAGGGCGGCCAGCATGTCGGGCTGACAACCTATGAGTCGATTGTCTAGAAAATATGGGAACCTCATTATCTCACAACCCTATGGGCCTCCATGATCTGTTACAGGGACACCTTTACTTTTTTTACTTTAATGTTCTTTACCCTCTTCACCGTTTAGTCTCTTGGGACTGAACCTCTCCATATCAAATTTTTTCATTGATCACTGACAAACTGCCAGTCTCTCCCTAAATTCTGCAACCACCACATAGTGATCAGTATCACACCCCACTGCCTTGACTGGATGTCAAGTACACTTCATTACTGTCTCTATCTATCCATACATGGTTGATATGTTTTTGTCTTTACATCAAGACATGACCATATAAATTCAAGACTGTTATGATGTATGAACACGTTGTGATGTGTGAACATGGCCCCCTTGACAATCAGATTTCTGGATATGGCAAAGTTTACTACTCTAANCTGATATGTTTTTGTCTTTACATCAGGACATGACATATAAATTCAAGACTCTTATGATGTGTGAACACGTTCTGATGTGTGAACATGGCACCCTTGACAATCAGATTTCTGGATATGGCAAAGTTTACTACTCTAACTCCATTACCATTACTAATTTTGTGTAAAACTCTTGTTCCCAACTGTTGGTTTGAAAATATCTTCTTTACCTACTGTGGCACTAAATTACACATTCCACTTCCTCACAGAATCTGTCCTTTGTATCAGCAGTTTTATCCTCTGTGAGGGCATCAACATTCAGAACAACATGACATTAGCTACCTCTTAGTATTAAATACAACATCCTATCACTAACAAACTCTACCCTCTTAACTGCTGATATAATTCTCCTAGGTGTAAAAAAAACCCTGGAAGCTGAGATAGTGCAATCAGTATAGCAACTGGCTATAAGCTGGATGGCCAAAGAGTTGGGGTTTGCATCCTGGTAGGGTCAAGAATTTTCTCTCTTCCACACCATCCAGACAAGTTCTGAGGCCTACCCAGCCTCCTATCAAAATGGTACTGGAGGCTCTTTCTCTAGGGGTAAAATGGCCAGGGTATGAAGCTGACAACTCACTTCCAACTAGTGGCAAGGTAAAGAAAACGTGGATTTATACGTCCCCTCCAAATACGTCTTCATGGCATAGTGCTTAATTAGGTAAGCACAGGGACAAATTTACCTTACAAAAATTCTGTCACTAATTCATTATTCTCATACCCACTTCCATAAAGAATGCATAATTGTCTGCTGGTTCAGTGCCACCTCTGTACCATCTGACCACTTGTACTTTCACCAAGTCTAACATATGGCAACTGTTGTCAGTGATCCTGCCCTAGAGAGATTCCTTATATTCCATGTGCCCCAAGTAATATGATGCTCTAATACCTAACAACATCTCCAGGTTATGGACATGCATTTTTCAACACTAGCATTGCCCACCTTGTAAATCCTTAACTTTGTAGATATACAGGGTGTCCCAGGAGGAATGTGCCAGGCTTCGGGAGGGTGTTCCTTATGTTAAAGTACGCCGATATAACCCAAAGTTGAATGGTTACGGAGCTAATGGCCAGAGAAGTGTGAAACTTTGACAGGTGTTACACACTTGTTGATTACCAAATACATATTAAAACTGGCAGGAATATGCGGTTTCTGTAATGTTAATAATGTATGTAACATCAAACAAACTTGTGAGTGACATGAAGCCATTAAATTGAACTACAAAAAACTCGCATGCCATGTCAAAGTTATCGTTAGGGTTCCAAGCACTATACATGACACATGAATGGCAAGCACTGACATAACATGGCTGACTGCACGTTCTGGTATGCGAGTGTATGGGGCTAACATGAGCCATCGTCACCACACTCAAGGACAAACATAAGTAAGACTTGTAAGCTGACAGGTACAGTGCGTGGTCCCGCCAGAAGACCACACTTTTCTCGGGCCATTATCTCTGTAACCGTTCAACTTTGTACATAGGTGTTTTAGGTTATATCGGCATACTTCAACATAAGGAACATCCTCCCGAAGTCTGGCACATTCCTCGTGGGACACCCTGTATGTGTGTGTGTGTGTGTGTGTGTGTGTATATATATATATATATATATANNNAATAAGACAAAATTAAGAGATACAAGTACCAGGCCAAAGTTATGTGGGTAACATGTGTAAAAGTCTTAACAATGCAAAACAAAACTGACTATATGCAAGCCATCCAATATACATCCCTAGATTTGCTACTTCCTATTACTCTCAGCATCAATGAATTCTTAAAAATGTCTATGACCAGTGTCAATCAAGAAACTTCATGCCCTACCATAATAAGATGTGCTTGGCTGGCACTGTTAGAGACTTTATGTAGCATCGAACAGCGTTCTATAATAGGTATTACATATTGTGGCGTATAGACCCGTTGATAAGCAGTGACTCTGTAAACACCGGCAGTTGCTTGGTAATTTCCACAAAATACATGCACACAAAATAGACGAACTGTATTTTCAATGTGTTCCATACCGAGATGTTAAACTTGGCAGTGATCAAGCTTACAACTGTTCAAGTGACTAAGCTGCCATTGTAGCATAAGATATGTAAGATAGGCATGAGCTGCTCTGTAAAGCCTGTACTGACAAAGGACTTGTGTGTAATGCGAAAGCAAGAATTTTCGATTACAGGCTATATGTGTGAAATGTACGCTTGACGAAAGGCCACATTTATTCATAAGAACTATTACCGCAAGAGTTCAGTTGAAAAATAATCTGTTCGTGTGTCTCAAGGGGCCTGACGCCAAGACGAATTGACTGGGCGTAAATCGTTAATCGTAAAATAACTCTGACTTTGTCATGATAGTCAGTTCTGCATGGGAGGTTGTAAATAGGATCTCAGCCGGAGGCAGAGGAACAGCCACTGTTGGAGCCGTTTCCAATACATATCTAATAACAGACTGAGAACACTAGACTGTGTACTCTAGTAAACGGTAAAGCGTGGAAACAGCAATAGTGTTATAGTCTTTGTAGTTACAACCTGTAAGTGACCAATACATCCATTCACCAATCCAAACCCCGTCTAGAGCCAAACATATTATGTAACAATATTGTTATTTAACAGACATCCAGTGAATAGCATTCAATATTGTTGGCGAAACTAGAGGTATCCACCATCCGACTTCGACACATCATTCGAATAAAATTCGGCAAACGGCTTAAAGTTATAAAGTTAAATGTTTAATTACTTCAACATCACTGTCAGATTGTTGGTTACTTCCCCTTTCGCTTTCATTGTCCGAAAAATTGCTCCCCTCCGAATCCGACATCTTAACCATCTTGTCGTTCACGATCTTCACTGTTGTCGCACAATTTAGGACATACCAACCATACCAACCAATACCCCCAATACCAGCGGTGCATAACACGGATCAAAGACAATAGATCACGGAGAAAAAATGAACATCGTGAAACAACGTAGTTGGTATACACGTCATGGAACCATGGAAACTCCGTCGGTTAGAGATCCAACAACAACGGTGACCGTAGTGACGGTAGTGACAGTCGTCACAGTTACTGGGCCGGTGAAATTCGACCCACACAATCGTTGGAGCGTTGGAGATCCCAGCCCCCTGCTTCGTTCAAACTTGTCCAATTCCCCGCAAAATCGTTACCAGGGGCATCTGTCCCTTTTCTATAAATTGGTTTAACTATTGATATTTTAATATGGCTGGAAAGATAACTTCTCTACTTGATGTGCTGACTAATTATCAAAGTAGTTTTATTATGTAAGGTACACATTTTTCAGTAACTAAGGTGAGACATTATCAAATCCTGCTGATTTTTTATTCTTGAAGCTGTGGATTAATTTAATCAATCCAGTCTGTTATTTCTAATAAAACAAATTAATCTTTTAGGCTTACTGTATTATTACTAGTTTGTAAATGCATGTAATTCAGGTAAGGGTATTTATATTTTGTGAACACCATACACACTTTACCACTCTACTCTATTAAATAGCATTTACATAAGATATGCATAAAACCTCTGTCCATGCAGGCTTGTGCAGCAGGTTATGCAGAAGACTTCTGTTCATGCACGGCTCCTTGTCCAATTGCACGTATATTTGGGTTTAGATTATTTTGGATGACTTCTGTTTCCTATAGAAATTAATTATTCAGTTGTACACATAAGGAATTTTAAAAGCCACATGCAAACCATGGACCAGTGTGAGCCTGTCAAGGTTGCCGATAGCATGGAGAACTCTGTTCCGTTAAACATGCTTGAATCATTATTGACAGGTAAATTGCTGCTAGCTCTCACCAGCACAGTCAGTCTTGGTTTCAGGGTTACATCAGGACCCGTGGCTATATTTTTGTTCCTAAACTTCTGTGTGTTTAACAAGAGGGCAGCTATAATTACTACTGGTCACTCCCATTACAGTGGATGTGACCGACTCACTTAAGACTGCAAAATGTAAATTTCTGCTAGAGCATATCATTATATTGTTCAAGATTTTGATTTCAGTTGTTATTTGATTTTTTTTCGGGAGTACTAATGCAAGCCAAAAATCTTTTTTGAAATTATGCAACCTAAAAGTAATAACACCAGTTACTGTTCCAACAAATGGAAGAATTTCATAATTTTGTCAGCAGTGAGAAGTGACAGTATGTAAAGATTTTGTCAGAGAATGGGAACTGCTCATGGGAAGATAAAGAACACCCTGAATTGCTGTCTAAGAGACATGCATCACAGTGGTTAATAATGACATAACTTCCCACAGGCTGTATTATGAAATAAATAACACTATAAAAGGCAGTTAGCCATTTAATACCTCATCAAGAATTTCACCAAAATTTCAGAAACAGTTTTGTATGTACATGGTAAAGTTCACTTATAACATTATGTAAAGTAGGCTTTATGGCAAAACATCAAAATGACTAATTGTCTCTCCAATTTCATTTAACAAGCACATGATCTGAGGTTTATGATATAGTGAAGAACCTAGATTATCTGATTTGCAGATCAACAGTTATTGTTTACACCCTTTAGTTAACGTGTTCACCATTATATGTCTCAGTAATATGTATCAGTGATGTGTGGATGTCAATACTCCAAGAGACAACCATGTAGAACTATAATAAATGTTTATTGCTGTCAGAATGAATATTATAAATGATCAGGGAAGCAGAGCGTGCCTGATGAATACTGGCAAAAACTCCCTTCATATCAGGTTAACCTGAGCTAATGACTGAATTCTTCCTTGCAGGAGTTTGGTGACTGTGAGCCAGCAAGATGCTGGGTGAAGCTCTNGCAGGTTAGCCTGAGCTAATGACTGCATTCTTCCTTACAGCAGTCTGGTGACTGTTAGCCAGCAGGATGCTGGATGAAGCTCTTGTAGTAGTGGGTTAGCCTGAGCTAGTGACTGCATTCTTCCTTGCAGGAGTTTGGTGACTGTGAGCCAGCAGGATGCTGGGTGAAGCTCTTGTAGTAGTGGGTTAGCCTGAGCTAGTGACAGCATTCTTCTTTACAACATAATGCAACTTACATTATGATTTAATATGGCTGATAACTGAAACTTCCTGACAACTTTTAGCAAGTCTCCATGCCGAATTTTAGAAGTCAGTCCAGTGGGTTTGGCACCGATACCAAGTCACAGCAGAAGGCCAGACATGACCACATAAAGTTTTTCTTTTCTCCTTGCATTGTAAAGAACACCTAACAATAAAGAACTAGTTTCATTGCTACTTTAACTCAAACACAGTTTCCTGGCACACGGTAGCACANCTTGCAGGAGTTTGGTGACTGTTAGCCAGCAGGATGCTGGGTGAAGCTCTTGTAGTAGTGGGTTAGCCTGAGCTAGTGACTGCATTCTTCCTTACAGGAGTTTGGTGACTGTTAGCCAGCAGGATGCTGGGTGAAGCTCTTGTAGTAGTGGGTTAGCCTGAGCTAGTGACTGCATTCTTCCTTACAGGAGTCTGGGGACTGTGAGCCAGCAGGATGCTGGATGAAGCTCTTGTAGTAGTGGGTTAGCCTGAGCTAATGACTGCATTCTTCTTTACAACATAATGCAATTTACATTATGATTTAATATGGCTGATAACTGAAACTTCCTGACAACTTTTAGCAAGTCTCCATGCTGAATTTTAGAAGTCAGTCCAGTGGGTTTGGCACCGATACCAAGTCACAGCAGAAGGCCAGACATGACCACATAAAGTTTTTCTTTTCTCCTTGCATTGTAAAGAACACCTAACAATAAAGAACTAGTTTCATTGCTACTTTAACTCAAACACAGTTTCCTGGCACACGGTAGCACAGTTGGTTGAGGCACTATGTTACAAGCTGCAAGGTCATGGGTTCAAGTCCCGATGAGGTCATTGGATTTCTTCAATTGACCTAATCCTTCCAGCCGCACTATAGCCCTGGGGTTGACTCAACCTCTAACAGAAATGAGTACCAGGAATGAATTAAATAAGTTCTTGGGGCCAAAGGGCAGCTGGCGCTTAAGGCTGACAACCTTGCCGCCATCTATGAGCCGAATGTTTAGAAAATGTGGGAACCTCAACATCTCACAAACCTATGGGCCTCCACAGCTTGTCACAAGGATAGCTTTACTTACTTTTTTTTTACAGTTTCCTGGACACCATAAATCTTACCAGAAAGCCTTTCTATATATAACAAGAAGGAATTAACAAGCATTTAAAGAAACATCCGCACTAATCTGCTCTTCTGCTTTCTCTTTGCTATTACATGGCAAAGCACAAAAGGAATTTAAGTGGAAGGAAAATGAAACCATTTTTTTTTTCAGAATTGGAGGAGGGGGGATTCCAACTTTCTTCTTTTGGTGTGTTTCTTCTGTGACCACTATATGAACATCTGTAAATGCCCAATGAACAGTCTGACATAAGTTCAGTTAAGGAGATCAGATTACATTGCAAACCTGATTTAGTAATAAATACTAACCACTCCGTTCAATTTGACATGCAAGTTTTTACTATGTTGAAACTTATCTCCCTTACGTAGTAAAAACTTACTGTCACATTGGACAGAGTGGTTTGTATTTATAATTGTTAGTGTGACGGACCAGAATGAAACAAATCAAACTGATTTAGTAAATTTAACAGTATATCCCATTTACAAAAAAAGAAAGTAGACAATTGCAGATCAAATTGATCAAAATAATACTTATAAGTTCTACTGTAACAAAGCCTAAAACAACATATAACTCCTTATTTGTAGGCCCCATTCTCATCTACTGATTACATTCTGTTCATTTGGTGGTGCATTGTATGAAGCTTTAACTCCATGTAATTTATAGCTAAATGAACAGCACTTCTGAGAAATGATTTCATTCTATGAAGTATGAAGTTTTGCCAGAGGGTAATTTTATAAACTGATATATATATATACATATATTGTTATTAGACAATCTGTAATTTCTTCCTCCCATTAATAAATGTATTTCAATGTTGCTCTCAGCTGCAATGCAATAGCTACATAAACATTAGCCCCACATGGCCATCACATGTAGTTATTTTTTCATATAATCACAGCATCATTTTGTTCGTTACTAGTTACAAAAATGCCAGAACCTGTCTGAATTGACATGAATGTGGGACTGTGACACAAAAAATACAAAGCTGGACTTTGTTCAGATAAGAATGACAGTGGACCATAGTAAGCTATGCATGGAGGCAAGCAACAAGCAGAGTAACTCTGCTACTTGCTTACAAAGCTTATGCTTCAACCCTGAAGATGGAGGCAGTATGTTCCTCCAAAATATTGGCCAACATCTAGCTGACTGCATGGTGTCACATCCTTGAAGACGGTAGTATCCAGCTCTTCATGGTCTTCAAGAATAAGGTAGTGAGTGAAGATGTTTTGGACTTATGAGAGAGGAAGCATTATGAAGCCAGAGAAAACAGTATAATTTGTAATCTTCAAAATACAGGTTAATATTAGGGTAATCAAGTCAAGGACGCTAAGATGAGCTGGGAAGATAACATATAGAACAGATTATAAATTCATGTAAAATTTTAGTTAGAAAACCCAAAGAGAAAAGATCTCTTGGGAGACATACACAGTAGACAGTACACTGTCTTGGAAAATACATATTGAACAAATTATACCTAAATTAAATGCAGCTTGCTATGCGATGAGATCAATTAAGCCTTTTATGTCACAGGAAACATTGAAGATGGTTTACCATGCCTACTTTCATTCTATTATGAACTATGGATTAATATTTTGGGGGAACTCTTCACATAGTGTAATAATTTTTAAAATACAAAAGAATATAATTAGAATCATTACAGGATGTAGAAGTAGAGATTCATGTAGAGAATTATTT
>NW_019737980.1:39694-85590 GCF_002891405.2 Cryptotermes secundus
GGATCCCAGCCAACGAGATCACCCACCTTGGGATAAGACGTCATTGGAGGCGGACTTACACCCTCCGGGAAAATAATGAGTAAGCATAAATAGGGGTATATAACCCAGAGACCAAATTAGGAAGGGGATTATTATAACAGTAATTTTGGCCAATTGCGGCCGCAGGCTATGTCCGAATGGGCACCGACTCGACACCCGGCAACGCCATCCGTCTGCAGATTCAACCCAAGTAAGTGGAACTACTCTTATCGCCATGCGTAATAATTGTAATATTATTGAAGTGTAACTCCTCCAATGGGACTTCAGTTGGAACGTTAGAACAAGTGTACAGGGCGTAAGAGTGGTCGGACAGTGATGCAGAGGTAGCCAAATGTAATGTGTAACCCGACACCAGTCGGCTCTTTCATTGTGATAGTACCAAAATGTGTATAACTGTATATTGATTGTGTTTATACTAATATAGGGTAGCATAGGGTGAGGATGTGGGTTTCTGTTGTGATTTCCTCCCTTATCACATTTCGCACCCGCGCCCTCCAGACAAGCCCAGTGAACCGTGAGCCCCTAGCCAATGAAACAACGATGAGGAAGTAATTCAGTTGTTTCCTTAGTCCTACCCCTGTGACTGCAGTACAAAAGGCGACAGTGGGGATACCTCCACGCCCCCTGTCACCACGGAATAACTGGTACCATAACAGTGGAGACAGCGGTGGGATTACCAATCCACCCCTGTTGTAAGGATGTAAGGGCATAACAGGGTCTTATGAAAATGGTAATACACAAAGGTGACTAGTTTTTCAGGAAGGGCTCAAGTGAGTTAAGTCCAATCGAAATATTACACCGCTTTTAAATAAAATAATGCAGTCTTGAAAATAAATACTAAAAAACGCATAAATGGACATAAAATGAAACAGGTATGCAAACAAATAAGTGGATTGTTGATTCAGACATCCCACAGGAAAATGATGTTCCCTCCTGCATTCCTGGGTATATATGCTACCTTCAATTAAATGGCGTAGTACATTGTTATTTATTTTATGGTCTTTAATTTAATTTCCATTTCATTTTTAACTATTTAAATAACAGTTCATTTCTCTTGAAGAAACACTACTGGGTCATAAATAAAAAGTACAAAACTTCTGTATAACAAACTTACAAAACATTAGTCCCTGAATTTTCCTAATGGAAATTGCATTGAACTTATCTAATGTATAAATTTTATTCAGCACCAAATACATTAAACTGAGTGCATCAATTGACTGAAAGTGCCAGTACAATAAGATACATGTATCACTTGGTGAAGTCCACAAATTGCTTATATGCATCAATTACATTTTACAGTCTCGTGTACAACACTATGTTCTGTAGAATTTATTAAAAGATATTCATTTTCAAAGTTTATCACTACATGTTCTGACCAATGTTGTCATCATCAGGTGTTAAAATTACTGGACAAGGAAACTGATTGTCTTCTGTTTTGTTCATTATGTTGTTACTATATAAGTCCCCTCGATGTGCTGTGTGTTTGAGTTGGTGGGTTGTTTTCCTTCTTGTTGTGTTGTGCTGCATAACAGTATAAGCAGCAAAACAGAAGACAGCAGTTTCTTCATCCAATAAATTTAACACCGATGATGACCAAATTGGTTGAAACATGCAGTGATAAACTTTTAATGTGAGTATAATAAATTTTATAGAACATAGTGTTGCAGGTGAGACTGTAAAGCTACAATATAATATTATGCTTACATGTATAATAAATTTGTAGCTTTAGCTTCAGTTTTTGAAAAAGAGGGCACAAAATGGAATACAAATGGACACCAAGAAGTGTGAAATATAATCTTAACATTTTTGTGAATTACCATCTGGAGCATAAAATTTCTCAAGTTAAAAATAAATTACCTATGTTTGTCCCTATGTCAGATGTAAAGACAGCACAATCTATGTGATTGAGTTCTGTAACAACAAAAATCAGCATAATGAACTACATATAAACAAGAACACTTGAGTCTTTTATACATTTTACAATACATCTAGGATGCAATAAATTTGTCACTGGTTGCTTATTTAATAATGTCTTCAGTATAAAGACTATATAGCACTGGATTTGGATGATTGAAGAATGTGGAACAGCTAATGGAATGAGAAATAGCAGGGAAAAGCAAAGTACCTGGAGGAAACATGTCCCAGTATCACTTTGCCTACCACAAATCCCAAATTACCTGACCTTGGATTGAATCTGGTTTGCCCTGGTGAGTACCCACCTGAGTAACAGCACTGCCCAGTGTACTAAATATCAGAGGAAGAATTGTAATTCTTTCCATTGCTTTATTCTTGGGGTAATCATTTATGACAATATGAACATGATATTAACATCTTGCCTTTGGCTGCTTGGAATCTGTGTATATGACAGTCATGTAAAATCATGAAACCAGTGAATAAGAAGTGTAATGGCCCCTTTAACATAACGATGAGAAAGTTCTGTGTAATGGTGTGTAGTGTGTTACATGACAAAAGTTATCAGTTTCATACACCCCATTTCCAATAATTCTGGTTTACTGTTCAATGAAGAAAGGCTTATGTTTTAATGCCATGAGTCAGTTCTAATCCAACAATCACTGATTGTATTAAAATATACTAGAACAGTTCATCAGTACTGTAATATCTAAAAATTCTTGTTTCGATTATGAATCAGTCTTAAGGGCTGACATTCATGCTGATATATGAAAACACATACTTTAGTGGACTAATGATAACAGAATTGAAACTATGAAGCTGGGTTAATGGTAGTAGAGTTGAAATAGCTCCTCAGTTAATCTTACAAGGCTGAGTGGACCCCATTTCAGACCCACTACTTCTCAGAAAATATGGTAGTGATGGGAATTGAACCCAGGACCTCTGGATCTGAAGCCAGGAACTCTGACCACTAGACCACAGAGGCGATCTTATACTTGATCAATATCATCAATAAAACCTGTCGCTCTTGTAGTTTCATTTATGCATGTAACAATTTCTATTTAATTTCTTACCAAGCACTCAGTAAGTTATTATTACTGATTTTTGTTGAAACCATTTCAGGAGTAACAAAAATAAGAATTCATTATAAAAGAAACACAGAAACCACACATATTTAAGTAGGACTTCCTCTTAAGACCAATCACAAGAGTGGCTTATCTATTTCACCTATGGCATCATCTTACTGAGAAATTACCTGCCAGAACCATCTCAGTCCCTTAATGCGCTCAGTCTTTTAAGACTAAATGTAGCAGCAGAACACCTTAGTCTAATTACGAAGTAATGATCTTTTTAAAATTATCAAGGGGATCATATAAGAAGGCAGAAACTATACTGGAAATACTTTACCACACAGACAATACAGGAGTATAGAGGATCCAATCATGAACTCGTGCATATATGCACCAGATCTGACATAGAGTTTTGGACAAAAGGATCTGTTTCAATGGAGAATACCATGAACCTAATTACTCATGTAGATTTGTCTCCTGAAGAGCGCACAAGATACTATTTAAAGAACTGTGTCAATAATACACAAAACTATTATCACCAGACTGATAAAACTACAGTCAGAACATCTTATCAGTTTTTAAAATAATAAGTATCCAAATGATTTCAAAGATATGAAGTTTTTTAAATGGAAGATAATGTTCAAGTTATTATTTCACTGCACTCTAATGANATGGAGAATACCATGAACCTAATTACTCATGTAGATGTGTCTCCTGAAGAGCGCACAAGATACTATTTAATGAACTGTGTCAATAATACACAAAACTATTATCACCAGACTGATAAAACTACAGTCAGAACATCTTATCAGTTTTTAAAATAATAAGTATCCAAATGATTTCAAAGATATGAAGTTTTTTAAATGGAAGATAATGTTCAAGTTATTATTTCACTGCACTCTAATGATTCAAAATTAATGGATAATGAACGGCACATGTATTGTTTTTGTATTATTACCTGGTGGGGTGGGACTGAATCCACTTCATACTGCAGCCATTTCTGGCCTATTGTAACAGCCCCAGATGATAGGTGAGGATGATTGTGGAGCAACTGGTGGAATGAAGATTGGCATGAGAAACCGAAGTACTCGGAGAAAATCTGCTCCAGCGCCACTTTGTCCAACACAAATCCCACTTGACCAGACCCAGGATCGAACCCAGGCCGCCATGGTGGGAGGCCAGTGACTAACTGCTTGAGCTGTGATGCAGCCAATTGCACATTTAACGAGGACTATAAAATGTAAGTTTCTGTAAGACCTTCAAAACCATTTTATAGTATGAGGAAAACTGAAGCAGTGGTCTGGAGCACTGTCAATGAATACGGTAATAAATTATCTCTAAAGGAAACAAAGAAAGAAAACCATTATTCGTAGTTCAGAATCTCCACCTACTGGATTTAGTATGCTCCACACCAGGCAATCAAGGATTTTGTTGAGGCTCCTTCGGGTCAGAAACATAACATTTAACTTAGTACTACAACAAGTTCTAGGTTTCACACTGTATTTCCAACCTTACCGCCATCTGTGAGCCGAATGTCTAGAAAATGTGGGAACCTCAACATCTCACAAACCTATGGGCCTCCACAGCCTGTTATAGGGATACTTTTACTTTAATTTTACACTATATTTCCAACCCTTACATATTAAGCATGTAAAGATGTGTATCAGGGCCAGCTTGTACAGTGCCCTGGCTTCTGATATCCTGACATTAGAACACTGTTTTGCCCAATATCACCATTGTTTGAGGACCTATCATAAGACCACAATTTACTGCACTAATTTACCCTGTATTTCCTAAAAAAAATGTCATGCTTGTACATAACATTATCAATGAAAACACTTCATAACATAAAAATATGCCCCTCATGTTACATTGCTATGAAAAGTGCATTCTTAAAGATGTACAAACAGTTCAGAATGTTCACAAACTTAATGTCTGCATTTTTAAATTTGAACTTCAAAAAACACCTCTGGTATGTAGACACTCACACAAGGAATAATTCCACTCTGGCTATTTGAAATAAAAAAAAAAAATGTAATTTTCAAGTCACATTTTTCCACAGACTTACATTTTAACCTATGCTGGGCAACTTGCATCATCACCACACTGAAAATTCAAATTTTGGCCTTTGAATTATCAATGATTTACACATTTTAATTAAATATAATACTGGGAATTAACAATAAAATCTGATCCCAAAAGGGTAATTTTGAACCATAAAGATTACTTCATTTAAACAGTAAAATTGTTTTTTTTTCATTGCTAGCAGGGTGGGATTAAGTCCCTTGTACTGCTGTCACTTCTGGCCTATTGTACCAGCCCCAAATGATAGGTGAGGGTGATTGTGGAGCAATTGGTGGAATGAAGATTGGCAGGGGAAATCGAAGAACTTGGAGAAAACCTGCCACAGCTCCACTTTGTTCACCACAAATTCCACTTCACCAGAGCCAGGATCTAACCTGGGCCGCCACGGTGGGAAGCTAACGACTAACTGCTTGAGCTATGGCATGGCCAAAATTAATTAAGTATATCTTCTTTAAAATTTAAAACTTTGAGAAAATTTGGACTTGCATGAAACCCAGTGACTGAAGCATTTTGATATAAATGTTTGATACCATAAGTCATCAGCATATAAAATTTCTGATGAACACAGTCCATCCAATGGAAGTAACATGAAAACTAAATAATTTCTGTTATTTGATGAGACTACACGTTTACTGGCTTCATGGATGAATGTGGAAATTCAAAGTTTCATTCAAAGTTCAAATCACATTATGCTGAATATTTTGAATTCTATTTGCACATAACTAATTACTGATGTTAATGTGTTTATGCATTAAAATGAATCTTTAAAACCCACCTCTCACTTCCACCAGAGACAGACTATGAGATGTAAATTTCATATTAATGATGTAAAATACACATTTCTCTTTTCCTTCATCATAAATTAATACATTCAAATAATTTTATTTCATGTACGATTTAAACAATACCTTGTTCAAATACGATAATTCTTCTTCAAGTTTTGAACTGAAAAACACAAAGCAGATCACAATTATTTTCATCAGTAACTGTAAGCGTTCACGATGTAAGGAGCTTATCTGAGAGCCTGCAATAAATCATTCAGTTGCTCAGGCCTAAGTTTCACATGCTGCTCATGTCAGAATGGTTTGTACATATTCAGATTTGGAGCATTATTCAACAAACCAGTAGCCTTTACACATTACAATTTTTCTTCAGTATCACTTCAACAAATCATTTAATGGTTAACATGAAACAGGCTTATGCATTACGTGCCCTACCACTTCTAACTCCCAAGCCTCATGCTGCTACTGCTACTGTATCTAACCCGTGTAATACAGTCATGACTCATTCCTGTGTTGAAATATCACATGTTAGTTGCACACTGGAGTAATGAGTATTCATGTACAACATCCAGGTACAAAGTGGTTGTGTAAGAAAGCATGATCAAGATCTTGAAACATATTTTATATTACAACTTCTTTATTAAAACCGTCACAACACAACTATATTAAGGTCAGTGCCTAGTTTGGCTCTGCTACATGTTTCGGCTATTAAAAGCCATCATCAGGCAAATACATGGCTAACATATATACACCACTGAACTGCAGTACTAATAAAATTGGATACAATAATATTAATTATATTAAAATACTTGGCATAAAAGAATAAATTGGACTATATAAAACGAAAGTTATAGTATAAAACAAGATTAAAATTCTTCAAGTGTTGCTTTACATCATCGAGTCATTTGTTGGTTTATGCGATTTTGTTGTGTTCCCACGGACAAATTGGACTATTCTATATTTTGTGTATATATAATAAACTGTTTTGGAGGCTCATGATGTAGAGGTAGTAATATTAATGTTAATTATTTAGTTGGTGCCCCATTTTACAAAGTACTGTCCGTTCTGAAGGGAATGTAAATGTAGTTGTGTTGTGACACTTTTTAATAAAGAAATTGTATATTACGAGGGTTGGAACTTTAATAGTGGCAACACTGCTGTAGAGACACCATGCAACGGAACCAAATAATGTTGTTTATACCACACATTAGTTACATACCTACCTTACCTCAGACAAATGGACTCTCCCTTCCTACATCATGTGCATGCGCAGTGATGAGTAGAATAGAGCCTCGTGTTAGCTGGCGGTCTCATGTAGCATTGTCACGATGTTTTCGAAACAGGAACAACAGAGTTGGATAAAGACTGAATGTGCCAGAGGCCATACAACACAACAGTGTCATCAAAGTCTTCAAGAGGCTTGCGGGGAATCTGCATTGCCTTACAGATCAGTGGCAAGGTGGGTAAAAGCCTTCAACGAGGAACACCAAAATTTGGCAAACATGTGTCGGCCAGGTCGACCTATTGTCAGTGAAGACACATTACTAGAGAGTGATCAATGCCATACAATTCATGAGCTGGCCCAAGAGACAGGATTAGCGCATATGACTGTGCTTCATATTCTGAAGGAATGCCTGAGCATGAGAAAAATTGCATCACGATGGGTTACGCATGATTTGACGGAAATGCAGAAATGGCTATGGTACGACGCCGCTCGTAACCACTTAGAATGCTATGAGTGCGAAGGAGAGGCTTTCTTACGCCATATCATTATGCTGGATGAGACATGGGCCAAATCGTATGAGCCACAAATTAAATGCCAATCAAATGAATGGCATCATTACAGGTCACAACAAAATCAAAATTTCATCAGAACCCCAGCAATGTGAAAGTTATAGTGATTCTCATGTAGGACTGTGATGGTGTTATCCTAATGCATACAGTTCTCCAACAACAGACCATCAATGCGCAGTATTACTGTTCATTTTTGGAACACAACCTGCGACCAGCTTTGAGAGAGAAGTGGTGACACTTTCTGCAGAACCCACCCATCATTTTGCAGGACTATGCTTGGCTGCATGCAGCGCAAGCTGTGGCTGATTTGTTCGATCGATGGGGCTGGGAAGTGCTGTACCATCCACCATACTCCCCGGACTTAAGCCTTTGTGACTATGACTTAATTCCTAAGATGAAGGAACCACTTTGTGGCANATCATAAATAAAAAGGGGCACAGTCATTATTTGACAACAGAAGAGTTAATCAAAATTCTGAGTCCTAGCTGCAAAAAAAATTTGAAGCTGGTATTAGGCCTGAACATTCTTCTCAAAAATCCTTCAAGTGTCTTGCATGGAAGAAGACCAGGATTTCAAAATTGTTAGCACAAAGGGAACTTCAATCAATGAATGTAAACTTTTCATGGAGATACTAGGACTTTAACAGCAGAGAACATTTTCACATCTGCTGTAATCTGGATAAGTTTACTTGCCTACTAGTTTGGTCACCATGCCACAAGTCCAAATGTGTGCAAACTGATCTGACACAAGTAGTGTGCAGAGCTACTACCTAAATGACCAAACAACTTGGAACAAGCTCTCAAATAATTTCCCTGTACTAACAATACGATCTACAAAATGTTCCAGTCCCTTTCTTAGCTCTTTTTAACTGTAATTTCTTGACTTTCTTCACAGTTGGCCATTAGTTTCGCAAGAAGGGCAGGAGCTGGCTGTTCACCAAACATGTGAAACAATGGTTTGGACTCCACATACCTGTAATAAAATATCATTAATATAACATGTAAAAATGTGATTTATTTTCCCTACACATTAAATGTGGTGATATTAACATAATTTTTCAATATATTCTTACAATTTCCTTTTTTTCAGAATTCTATCATTTCCTTTACAAGTAATATGTGAATGTGACAACATAAACATCCTTGTGACCAATTCACAACATTAGTTCGAGCATAAGTTTTTGTGAACCTCTGGTACTGGTTCATATAATATGGTATCTTAATTTTAAAGTCTGTATTTCTTGATATACTCCATTTAGAAGCATTGGTTCTGATATCACAACCCTAATGAAGCACAGAAATTTGTTATTCACATAAAAACTCTCAATACATGAGTCCTATCAAATAAATTCAATTCAATTAAAAAAAAAAATTTGCTGATGGTGAATCAAATTTTCTGTAACGGCAGCCACTGTTCATTCAGTGGAGCTGTCCACAGCAGGTATAACCCCTACCTTCAAATCTTTAATCATGTAGAGCATGTATTTCTGTAGACACTGTTCTTCAGAAATCCCCATAAGGAATGATCACAGAGATTAAAATCAGAAGTAATACTGATTAGAGATGACCCAATGACAAAAATGTTTGCTCTGAAAACCAGATTCACATTCTCATACATCTTGTAAAAATGTCTTCAAAAGACAGGAAATAAGAATACCACACAAGGCAAGAAAATTGAATAATGTGAATAATGAAGAAAGCAGTCTTCTGGGATTTGGCGCCGTGTATATGTGGTGTTAACCGACGTTTCGGAGGAACGTATCGCCCCCATCTTCAGGGTTGAAGAAAAAGTATAGNTGATGTTTCTGTGGCACAAGTAGCAACGGTGGTGAGCCAGTATTAGAGCACATGACTATGTGATCCATCAGTCTGTTGTCAGTTTAGACTGTTCAGCGCTTGTGGTAACACTTTTACTGGCACATTGTTCGTTAATTAAAAATATGAGTTACAACAGAAACTCAACAACACATCTTGCATGGAACTGGAAAGAACTGCCATTAATATTGTCATAAAATTTATGGGTAATAAAGATATTACAGTGAATCAATGATCTCACTGTCCAACAAGAATTGAAACAAATGTGAAAGAAAGTGAATGAAACGGTAATAAATGGTTCTCAATTCCCTGTTTGAAAGATAGCAAAAACTGAATACGAATACAGAAACTATGACAGTTCAACAGAAATGTGAACTTGAAGTGGGTCTATGTCAAAATTATAGGCCAACAGAAAAGTCTCAGCAGTATCCCTAGCCTGGTTGGAAGTGGATCAGGCCAGAGATAACATACATCATGATGACAACTTTACATACAACCTACAAATTTGCATTCTCTGCAGAACATATTGGCCCCCTAAACTACAATGAAGCAAATGCCTGATAACATCATTCATTTTTAAAAGAATTTCCATAAATTTCTACACAAAACCGGAACATCAAGACTGTTGAATGGCATAAATAGAATTTAGTATTAATTTATTTTACAACATGATGTCACCTCAATTATGAGACTAGATTTTTAATAGCTTTTATGAGTTCTTGTGTATAATACTGTTAAGTTAACAATAAGAGAGTTTTTCCTAATGTACTTATAGAATGGATACCCATGAAGATGTCATTTAACTGCTGAAACATGTCAGACCACCAACCAAATCAAAAAAATAATACCTTGTATTGTAATCTTCCTTGTGATAAATTCTTAGATACAATTAACTCCACAATGCTGATCCCTTCTGGACAAGCCACCAGTTGCTCAGCTACTCAAGAATCTCCTAGCATTTTATGGAACACAAAGGTTCATCACTATGTTAGCAGGAGCCCTTCACTGGTCTGCACACTGAGCCATATTAATCAAGCAGATACAACCCTACAGTTTTTAAATATAATATAACAAATTTGTTCCTCCAAACCAAACAGGCATTTTTTTCTCCATGTTTTGGCATGTTCGTGAATTGCATTCATGAAAAAGAACTAGAGAAGTGCACCATGATAGTGATATTTCTGATACAGAACATTTAGTAAACTGGGTTTTGGAAGGACGGTGGGGTAGGGAAAACAGCATTCAGACATCTGTACTCACCTGACCTGGCCCTGTGTCGATTTTTCTTCTTAAAAAATGTACAAATTTCCTCAAAAAGATGTAATTTTGATCACTTGAAGACATTTAGGGCAATGTGATGACAGTAGTGAAGGGACTTTCTGCAATGTTCCTAGTATGGCACACTAGGGAATATGTGAATAAAGTGTGAAAGTGAACACACTTACTATCGTTACTGACAGTCCAGTTATTTAATTGTCAGATCTTGTAAACTTATCTCTCCTTACCTCCTTCCGAGTTCGTGTTAAGTTTCCACATACCTTCCTTACTTTCTTGAGAAAGGTGGGTTAAAAACTGTCCCACACTGCCTTGAGAAAATTCTGTTAACAAAATAATAGAACACAGAAATTGCATAAAGAGTCTAACTTGCCTTTCAAAGCATACACAACTTTTTAAATGGTTTGACATGTGATCCTCCGCTTCAAATCCCCACTCACGTACAGGTGTGAAAGCTGTGCTGAAAAACCACCGCTGAAACGTAAGACGTTATTCAGAAACACTACTGAAAAAATGTTCAAATATAAATTGTTAAGAGGAAAGGTAGATTTAATAAATTACAGTATTACATGTTATATTTATATACATATTGACTCCCATATATCCTTCAGAACAAAACTCTATAAACTTAGGTGTTCATTATAAGGAAGAAATATTTTGTAATCTTTGGAAACCCACTGCTAGCATAAGCTTTCACCTGATCAATATTTTCTCCTATATGTGTCAATGAAATATCTTGTACTACTGTTGGTTTATGAAAAGATCTGACCAACTATATCACTATTTTTTCTGCATTGTGAGTACCTGTTCCCATGTGATATTAACATAGTCTGCTGTAAGTCCACAGACAATGCAGCTACTGTCTCTGTAGATGTGTGCTGTCACATTCTTAAATATCAGTTCTGCATGTTCAATTATAAACTTCAGTTTTTTATTAGCCTACTTTCCAGATTGAGAAAGGGGTCTATAATTCCTCTGTTCAGTATGTTTTCCCTTTTCGGCCACCCATAGCTCAAGCGGTTAGTCGCTGGCTTCCCATCACGGCTGCCCAGGTTCGATCCCGGGTCTGGTTAAGTGGGATTTTTGGTGGACAAAGTGGCACTGGGGCAGGTTTTATCCAAGTACTTCGGTTTCCCCTGCCAACCTTCATTCCACCAATTGCTCCACAATCACTCTCACCTATCATCTGGGGCTGGTACAATAGGCCAGAAGTGGCCGCAGTACAAGGGACTTAGTCCCACCCCACTACCAATAAAAAAAACATGTGTTCCCTTTAATGGGACCATGAGACAATTATAAGTGTAGGAATTCAGAAAGAGTGATAAAAACTGACATTAACCATACTGTGCAGAATGATGAAGTCATAAGAACAGATTCTGTCACTTATATGAGATATTTATTTGTTGTATAAATTCTATTTATATTTATTGAAATAAGAAAATCTTAACGAGTCACACTGAACGGAACTATTTAACTTTTTTCATAATATTAGTGTGACACGCCAGAATGAAACAAATAAAATTAAATAGGCTAAATTACAATGCCCAGGGCTGAGATCCAGATTTTCAGACCTAAGCCTGCATTAGTTAAGCATGTGGCAAAGAATGGGCAGGAATGCTACACACTGCAATGAAATGACTGGCAGGCTTTCCTCAATTATATTAAACTTCAACTATGCCCCTTAACAAACGAAAATGTACACCCCTTTACATTCTTTATTTTGAGTTATTTTACATTATTATTTTATTGAGTGTCTATTTACATTTTTAAACATAAAATTTTTAATAGTGGGAACAATTCTGGTTACCTTATAAGCAATTGTCCATGTAACTCGGGATCCAATATGCCTTTTCTTCCACTGCTGGACCACAAGCCCCCTCTCCTCCAGCAAAGAACAACATACCTCACGCAGACGACGACAAGTCAGAGCCAAGTTACACAAGCTAAAACAAGGTAAAACATATGTAAATAACACATAATTTGACCAAGTTTCATTCAGAGGGGGATCTTCACGGGTCATGCACAGAGTTCACTCCCTTCTGAACCATATTTCACAGTATTTCTATCTTTGCTAATAATGTGCATGAAGCTAGAGTTTCTTGAAATAACTTCATTCAGCTCCTAGAGTCAAACATGCATGTTGGTTATCTGTGCCTTTAGGTGTCAACAATAAACTCAGAGAACATACGATGGGGTACCCAAAAGAAACCGAACTAATTTTTGTTGTGGGCAGAGCTTTTGTAGTACCGCGTTTTGCTGCTATGAGTGCATAGAGCTAACATTCCTGAGTCGATAAGCCGACTACCGTTGCTTCAGAAGGTAAGGACTAGTTTTGGCAGAGTTTATAGTGACAACCGTTTTGTGTGATCGTCGTTTTTGCAATGGCTGATTTTTGTGAACAGCGTGCGGCGGTGAAATTCTGCTTTTTGCTCGGGAAAAGTGGAACATAAACTCTTGAAATGTTAAAAACGGCGTACAAGGACGATGCTATGGGGAAAACTCAAGTGTTTGAGTGGTTTTCCCGTTTCAAAAATGGTGAAATGTCAATTGATGACAAACCTCGTTCTGGTCGTCCTTCCACGGCCCGAACACATGAAAATGTTGAAAAAATTCGTGAAATCATCAAGGAAGATCGACGACGGACCATTGAAGAAATTGTGGAGCTGTCAGGAGTGACTTGGAGCTCAGTTCAGCGAATTTTGACAGAAGATTTGGGAATGAAAAGGGTGGCTGCGAAATTCGTGCCACGACTGCTGACTGCTGAACAAAAACAAGGTCGCGTGGAAGCATGCTGTGCTTTGAAAGAAGAGTCCCAAAATGATCAAAACTTTTTTTTGTTTCCTCGAATGAAAAGAGACATGAAAGGAAAGCGTTTTGCTGATGTTGCTGATGTGAAGGAAAAAACGATGGAGGCGCTGTCAAGCATCTCAAAAGATGAATTTAGACAATGTTTTGAAAAATGGAATAAAAGACTAGACAAGTGTATTAGTGTAAGTGGAGAGTACTTTGAAGGGGATTGAAGGTTTGTGCTTAAAATTTAAGTGGAGAGTACTTTGAAGGGGATTGAAGGTTTGTGCTTAAAATTTGAAAAAATAAGTTTAAAAAAAATAAGTTCGGTTTCTTTTGGGTATCCCCTCGTATATGTCAGACTTGACAAACTACCTATCTGCTCATTTGTGACAAATGAAAATTCAAAACCAACAAGTTCTAATATTATTTGAATTATTCATTTATATTCTCTCCTACTCACCTTTCTACTTTCTCCTCATGTCATAGAGTAATCTGAACAGTAATTATACCTTATCTATGTACTATGTAAGAGACAGCATTTTGTGTCTTGTATGTTATGTGATAAGTAAGCTGGTTCAAAGCAATTACAATGGCTTGGGTAGATGTCATTTCCCTCATGGTGAAATTTCTTGGAAGTAGAATTTTTGCCTAGCTGGTGAACTGGGCCAACCTTTGATCTCTCCATACATACTACAGCCATTCTGATATAGCCAAATTTTGAATATACATACCTGAAGGAGTCCAGAAAACGGCATACATGCCTGAGTACTTCAAATGGAAGCTGACATAATACCACATGTTGAGAAGATATCACAGACCAGTCTTGAGTATTATCTGAATTTTGTAACTGTAAACCTGAAAAATTGTTGGACTTCTTATGAGATACTGATTGAACAACACTTTTAGTGACTTTGGAACAGCGGTTCAACACTGGAATGTCATAAGGAACAAATGGTTTCACTCCAAAACTCTCAAGAGTTTCATTATGAATCACGGTAGCTCCCTTCACAGTCGGGTAAAATCGACGCAAACTGTACATACAACCATAATGTGCCAATGGACAACGGTGTTCTAACCAGCCATTCAAACCACCATGAATGTCATTATGAACATTCTTGTAATGCCAACAATATTCATCTCGACGAAATTCTTGACCACAAAGGAAGGTGTACATATCATTTGGTTTTGACTGATATCGTGTGATGGTCTCTAAAGTGAGATCCAAACCTAAGGAAACAACTGCTGGAGGGTTGTATGGGGGAGGGGAAGTGATGGGCCTAACATTATCTGTCATGGAAGAAGAAATTACTTCACTCACTTGAGTATTATTCACAAAATGTACTCTAAAATGTCCATTCTGTTCACATGTTGATTCAATAGGATTTAAATTACATGACAAAGTCCCCCTGACACCTTGAGTCAGTTCAAAGTATTGTACAGAACCGGATGATCTCGGAGCAAGACCAAGTGGTGGTGACTCACTCCGACCATTATTCATAATCAGTTTATTGGTTTCAGGACACAGATCATGAGAATTTTCAACCATATTTTGGTCAGTCTGGTTCTTCAAATTTCCACTGATAAGTGGTGGAGGCAATCTGTTATGATATTCCACGCCATAAACTGAGTTCTCTCGAGTATCAGAGTTGTCAGGATATGTAAATTCTGGTGTACCATTATATTCTGAAGAATGTGACTTTGCGGTAACCTGAGCAAGAGTATCCATATTTGAACCACTGGCACTGCCCCTTGTTACTTTATACAGTTCTCCACAAACACTGCTTTGAAGCCCTGAAAACAAGAAAACGCAGCACTGTATATAACTTTTCATCAAGAGAGAGTAAAAGCAGAAGACTACTTTTCTTTGTGTCTCCAAGCCCTATTACCAAATTTTATGAAGGTTTCATGAAGTACAAGACATACTTTCATTCCTGGAAAATGCTGCCCAAAATTTGCATGAACCTTATAGCAGGTTTCCTGAATATCCAGTGTTTCTTATACTCAAATCCACATCACAGTCTTAAAGGTAGGGTAAACGATGCCCATCAATGCCAGGAACTTTAATATTATTTAATTACATTAAACAAAAAAAAAAAAAAGGATACACCATCATTCACCAGAATGTTCAACCACTGCCCATGATTCTCTAGCCAGGGCTGTGACATAGGGATCTCTTCAATATTTACAGCTTTGCAGCATTACTTGCAGTTAATTTCTGTGCATTAAACATGGTGCAAGACATTAAATTTTACTATCTTCTGTTACATTAGACAGGAAAAAGCATTAAGGTTGCAAAAATTGTTTATAAATTTACAAGCTCTTACCCTACAAGGGGTATTTATCCTGAATTTTATATGCCCTTCAGGGCCCACTGAATACAGTCGCCTAGGATTTCAATTTTGAGTACCTGCAGAGATAAGCTAGATAGTTAGGAAATAAAGTTGTGACCAGTCTGCAAGGAGACAACCAGATAAGAAGAGAGATCTCAGTTATTACAAGTTTCTAAGTATTGTGATCAATGTAGGTTCTCAATATCAAATTTCTTCACAACCAACCAACCTAAGATGCATTCTGTATGTGGAAAGTGAACTGCATATGTTAATCTGGCGAAGCTTATTAAAATCAATGAAAAAATGTAATTTTTTTATGATCAGCTCGATGAGGCTGTTACAGCTGGAACACAAAAATCAGGACTGCCTGCAATTATATCTTGAGTTTCTTAGGAATATGACTGCCCCTGTGGTCTAGTGGTCGGAATTCCTCACTACAGATCCAGAGGTCCTGGTTAGATTCCTGGCACTACCAGATTTTTTCTGAGAAGTAGTGGGTCTGGAACGGGGTCCACTCAGCCTTGTGATTATAATTGAGGAGCTATTTCAAGGAAATAGCGACTACGGTCTAGAAAACTGAAATTAATGGCCATGGGGATTCGTTGTGCTGACCATGTGACAATCTCTATTCACAAAAGTTGGTACTAACTTCACCGACAAGTGGCAGTCGCTCGGTCAGTATACACTTGGTTGTCGACTTACGATAGACTTCCGTTCTCACTGACATGTTGTAAGTCAAAATGGTCGTATGTTGGCCATATATTTATTAACAGTACACTTGGTCATGGACTTACAACCACAAAAAATGGAAAATAAAAGATGACTAAAATGTAAAATTTTTTTAAAGATAAATTATAAAGATGATAAAAAGATTAGAAAGGTTAAAAAATACTGTTAATAAATATATGGCTGACATATGACCAGATCGACTTACGACCTGTCAGTCAGAACAGAAGTCAGTCATAAGTCGACGACCAAGTGTATTTTTTAACTTTTCTAATCTTTTTATCATCTTTATAATTTATTTTTAAAAACTTTTACATTTTAATTATCTTTTATTTTTCATTTTTTGTGGTCGTAAGTACGGCTGGTCGTAAGTCGACGACCAAGTGTAATTTGCTTGTAGACTAAAGTCACAGAGTTTTTTTTTTTGTTTGTTTCTTCGGAATGTTGTTACAAATATTGCAGATGTAACCATACAGTCTAATTCTTCATGGAAGTTTAGACAATACAAGACAAGACAAGACCAGTCTACTTACCATGAATGCTGATTGTATATTATGATACACCAAGCTACAAAGAAAGACACTGCACTTTGAAGTAGTATCACTACATTGGGTTCTTTTACTTGAAGGCATGCCTGATCCATATATCAGTTGCTGATACTTCTAATATAAACCATGATGCTTAACAGTTTCAGAATAATGCACACAGTTTGTATTCCAAAATACATTTTATGCTGAAATAACTGCAGAACAGCTTTCATATATGGCACACATTCAGGAAGCAAACATAACACCCAATCATGTTTATGGTCTGATAATAAATAAAGAATTGTGATCACAGACAGAAATACAGTATAATATTAATACATGAATATTTTGAACTAGTCCTTGGTTGCAAATTTTATCTTTAATTTACAACAGTTCCATCAGATTAGAATTGAAAAGTTGAGATACTATAACATACCAGGAGGTGCCTTCTTGCATTCCCACGACTTTTCATCCTCATCAGTAACACCAGATACAAAAACATGATTCTCTCCTTCCCGTGATGGCCAGGACTGGGAAGGTGCAGCTGGGAAACACTTTGTCAAGCTGTTCTGTACCACACGTCTTGTTTGACATGCCATTTTCATCCAATCATTCAGCCGCCTCTGATCACGCAGAACCAATGCCAAATCTGAATAATTCACACATACCTTTATGTGGCATTAATTTAAATCTATTATGTTAAAATGTATCAAACTATCTTATTATTCTTTGTTTCTTGCTGTTATTTTAAGTGTGAAGCAGGATCAATACACAATATATACATGTCAGAAGATAATAAACATGCAGCACCTCCAAAAGTTTTTCTGCATAAGTTAATAATGTTGACCAGTGGATAATGTATGTGTATAGTGAACTGTGTGACTGTGGATACTGAAGTTCTGTAAACAGGGGATATTTGTAAGGCCAGAAGTGGAGCCAGAAGAGATGGGTGTGTCTAGGCAACTGCACAGTAAACAACTCTCTGCTGCACCAATGAATGCAGGAACTGTTGGGCCATTGCCAGACAAAATAGTGTTTTCTATGCAGCCCATGTCAAGGCTATATAACAGACAGCCAGTCATGAGAGATCATCTCTCCCGTGTGGAGGCGGGGTCGAATACCTCCACCGTGACCCTGCGAGTTGTAGGAGGCGACAAAACGGGAAGTCTCAAATCTGACAGTTAAAAATGGTCGCGAGTCCCAAGGGACTCGGACCCGAGAAAGACCGCGCTGGCAAGGGCCAGCAGCATATGCAAAAGACAGACCCGTCCTCTCATCAGAGAGGGCCCCACCACAAAAGCAGGACCGCAACTGTCAAAGCATAACAAATATCTGGTCATGAGCCCCAGATGGAGCTCGACACCAAGACTTACTGACTAATTGACTGACTGTCGGTTGCAATGTGACTTTGACTTTGACTTTGAGAGATCACCTCTGCTCACAGTACACAAAGCAAAGCCAGACAGGAAATATAAGAGACTTAAGGAAAAGTTGGAGGTGGTCAAACTTAAAACCATTCAAGTGACTAAGCTGCTGTTGTAGCATCAGATACGCAAGATAGGCATGATCTGCTTTGCAAAGCCTAGTGCAAAAGGAAGAATTCTCATTCACATACGACATGTGTGATATGTACACCTGAGAAAGGCCAAGCATATTCATAAGAAGCAAACCCATATTCTCATCAGAGATGTTACATAAGGACTGTGGAAGCAAGGGTTGAGCAAGGGAAAAAACTCTCGTAATAAGTCCCAAGGGGCTTGACACCAAGACCAACTAATTGGCAATAAACCACAAGTCGTAAAGTAACTCTGATGTTGGGACTCGTCTTTCCAAGGTGCACACCAGTACTCAATTTGCACAAGGCTTTCAACATTCCGTATGTATAAAATTATATAACAAAATTGTACAGGCACTGTAAGTCAAAGACAGCTTTAAGTTCTAATATCTGGAATTCAAACACTCTATTCTGCAACAAGAATATGAGTCATCACAGTATATATTTTACAGACATTTTATCATCACAACCAGCTTTGATTCATATGGACTCTAACTTAAGTCTGTGGCTGTACCTGTACGATTCTTTCTTGCTTAGTACCAAGCACTGTTCATTTTATTAACTCTCACTATTACTATGTGAGACAAAGCAAAAAAAAAAAATCATAAATTACCATTTCACATTGACGTGAACTGGATGTATACTTAATTAATCACTGCAACGTTCTCTCGTGCACGTTCAACAACACCTGTTTACCAAATATTTCTATAATACTTCAAATGTCATTATCATTCATTGTTTATGTTGCTACTGAAAAGTGAGGAATGTACATATATAGGATGGCAGAGTAATTCCCAACAAACATCTACCAGTTCAGATTTGTACACCACAAATCACTCACAGAAGTTATCTTGGTAGAAATGAATGGCTGGACTAAGCTCCAAGGACATTCTTCCACATATTCCTGCCATATATTTGGCTGTCCACATGCTCCCCAACCCCTATGTGCACTGTGGCTGACATCCCTTGACTTTTACATGGTGGGGTAGGCTAAGAACATGGCTGAAGGGGGTCAACCTATACGACTTTCTAAAAGAAAAGGGTTTGCAACATCTCAGTGAATCATTCATCAACCTTCTTGGTCAAGGAGACAGAAAACCATTCAAAGCCCAAACTGGAAATGAAGCGCCATGCAGAAAGTAAGATGTCCATAGTGAATCAGAATATCACAACCAAATTTCTTCTGTCTCTTAGATTAGGTTAGGTTAAGTTAGATCGGGTTATATTATTATTCATCACAGTGAAACATGTGATCACAGTCTGGCTGCAGGTCACATTGTTATAATTATATCATCAATGAGCGGATTGACCTTCAAGTTGTTGATTTAGTTACCTTCTGTTCTCCTCCTTGCCCTTAGTAGCATATCTGGTTCTCGTTAATCTTTTATCATGGTGTGATGTGTTAGAAATGTGATTATTTTAGATAAGACTGAAAACAGCTGATACTTCTCAATATATCAGGAATATACAAATGAGATATCTACAAGTAGATTATAAATGGTTCTGACAATGGTGCATAGCACTCGAATTACTGGGTTTTTCAACTTCGTCCATTGTCCATTATTCTACAAAATTAGAGAATGCAATGTTTTGGAAACTGAATATGTTTACATCCTCAAGTGAGGGAGGTCAGCTCTTTCGAAGGGACCCATCAGAGTAGGTGTCTCCCTTCTCACCTATGGATGGAAACAGATCCATTTTCTGAAATGTGTTCCCGTTTTTTTTTAATACCAGACAATGGACAAAGTCCAAAAACCCAGTAATATAGAAGCTTACACTCTGGTGATGGGCTGAGAAAAGGGGGATACTGCTGGTAGAGACAGAAAACTAGACTCAAGCCTGAAGTTTTCTGTCTCAAACCTGTATTTGCTTTGTGGGAGATGCTTGTACAAATCAAACCGCTTGGCATTTTCTATCTTTAGTTCTGCTTTTTTACTTTACATACCTAACTGTCCTTTCTTTGACTGTGAATTCACTAAGTAAAATGGAACATGCATTTGGTGTTCCTGGGAGCATACTGGCCATCGGTTCCATTCCATGCTGCACGTAACTACACTTGCAGGGCAAGTTTCCAAATGTCTTGCTCTCTGGTGGCGTACTAAAGTAACAGGACAGCCATTGCCCGCATTTATGCAAGCAACTTTTTCATTAGCACACAGAAGTTTATGTTCAGTTAATTTACAAGCATGGAAGCGAAAGCCACAACTCAATTCACACGTCACTATCTCACAGCTTTCATTACGAGTTGGCTGCATCATACATTTGGTCACTTTAATACAAGTGTCACAGTGGGAGTGGCTACCAACACTTCTCTCAACATCATTGTTTTGCTCACTTTTGCTGCTTTCCACTAACTCTCTCATTGCAGTCATTAACATTCCGTCACTCAGCCCCTCCAATCAAAGTGCAATTATCAGCAAAATCCTTTCATGAATGTGCTGTAAAGAAGGAAACAAACAGTACAAATTATGAAAGTAGACAATATTTATCATACATTCCAAAAGAAAAAACTGAGAACCTAAAGGAGGAAAGAGCAATCCATAATGGAGAAGTTTATTTAAAAACTCTGTCAGCAGCTGAGACTATATAGCATTCAACAGTGCAATGATTAGTGAATAATGAATTGGAAACAATAACGAAGGAAGCGGTTGTAGGAAACATTGCGCTACTATCATGGCATGTGCCTGGAGAGACTTAGGAAAACTACAGAAAGACCCTGCGAGAATAGCGGGTCTCTGGGCTGAAATGCAAACCCGTGACCTCCCCCCCTCAAAAAAAAAAGTACGAGTACTTAGAACAATCCAAAGGCGGCCTCCACTTCTGGTGTCCACTGGATGGCTTACTTCACCTCCATGACTTTAGTTAGTGGTTTTGCAATGTTGGCAAAACCAGAAATAAACCATCCATAATAGGTGCATAGACCCAGGAAGCTTCTGATCTTGTGTTTGTTCTTTGGGGTCGGTGGTTATCCCCTCAGGTGACACAATATGTACGAAGTATCATACGTCATTCTCAAAGAGTTGACACTTCTCCCAATTGAGCTTTTGATGGGCTTCTTGGAACTGTTGGAACACTTTCCGAAGGTCGAGCAGGTGCTCGTGGAATGTGAGGCCAATCATGATCTGTTGTCCAGGTACACAAGACATGACTCATAAGTTTGGGCTCTTAAGATGGTCTCCATTAATCACTCTAACATCACTAGAGCATTGCAGAGGCCAGAGCGCATGACTCTGAACTGCCATCAAGAACACAGTCTTCTTCATCCAGACAAGAATGGCAAGGGACAACCAGGGTCTGTCTGACACACTGACAAACCCACATTGTTACATGTCCTCAAGCATCTCACCCACATTCAGTTGTTTTGCTAGGTGAAGCATCCTCGGGGTTAGCAGATCAGATGGGACTCTTGCACATCAATATGGTGGTACACTCTGCCAGTCCATCTGTAGTCATTGCTCTCCAACGCAAAAATGTCTCTGTACTCGGCAAGGAGCTCATGCAATTCTCAGGATTCAGTGTCACTCGGGTTTGGCCTGGCTTCTGCAATCACATCCTGTAACTTCAGGGACCTGTGATTCTTCAACATCGGGTGGGGCCACCAACATGACTGGCTCACACTGTTCCAGAGGTGATCATTTGTGAGGTTCTGGTCAAGGCGGGTAGCATTCAGGACCCTCACTAGTACCTCAGAGTGATCTCCGACCACGGTCATGGCTATGCAGAGTCCCTCGGGCAGATGGGCCTCCAGACTAGGTTACACCAGGCCACTTTCCACTCCAAGGGGGCTCTCCAATCAAGCCATCACCACTCTCTCACAGTGTGCAGGAATCAGCTGATCACTGGCTGTGGGGCACCACAGCGTTGCCTCTTCTTCTGCAAGATACAGTGTTTGGTGCCCTAGGTCCACAGATGCCTCACATGTGCACAACATGTCCAGCCCCAAGATGAACTTGTTTGTGATACTAGCAACGAATACTAACACTTTCAGTGGGTGCCACCTCACAGTCAGCGCCAGGAAAACTTCTGTCTCGTTTCCCGCACCGGTTGTCGTTTTCTGCTTTCCTCCCATAAGGGCAGTTACCCCAAAGTTGCCTGGCTCACCACGGCTCCAGCATGCCGATTGTCTTTGGCCTCTTTGCCCGGTTGGGGGTGCTCGGCTCCCCCAATATGTACTGGCACTCGTTTTCTTTTGGCTTGGCTGCGTGGAGCATGGTCTGCAGCTTGACAGCCTGCCTGTGAGCCTCGTTCACCATTTTCTCTCCTCCAAGCAGCAGCTGGGTTCTAATGGTGGGATGTTCTACCCAGTCATCGAACGCCTTACCTGTCTCCCTCTTTATATGGTCCATGGGTAGTGCAAGGTAGGTGGGGTGGGCCAGCTGTTCCACAGGTGTGGTAAATTCTTGCAAAGATTCCCTGTTACCATGGGTCCTCATTTATAGCTGACTGCAATATGCTCCAACCAGGCACTGATCCTCAAAGCTGTCCTCCAGGGCCTCAAGTCACTCTTTTCGGGACTCCAAGTAGCAAGTCGGTGGCACGGCCCTGCAAGCTGATCAAGCTTGTGGATTCCACCAAGTGCGTCCAGCAGTGGCGCTCTGCTAGTCTCGAACTGGCACTGGAACACAGCCCATGATGTAATGATGAAGNGGTCACTCTTTTCGGGACTCCGTGTAGCAAGTAGGTGGCACGGCCCTGCAAGCTGATCAAGCATGTGGATTCCACCAAGTGCGTCCAGCAGTGGCGCTCTGCTACAGTCTCGAACTGGCACTGGAACACAGCCCATGATGTAATGATGAAGTATGTGGACAGGTTTGGATAATCAGGCGCATGCCATGATCCAGACATTATTTCCAGACAACAATGCAGCTTTCTAAGACTACAGTGCCCCCATTCACACAGCTGGAACTGTTCAGTCATGGTTTGAACAGCATGAAGGTGAACTTCAACATCTTTCCTTGTGAGCAGAAGCATCAGATTTGAAAATCACTGAGACACTCTGGTCAGTACAGTGTGGAACAGATTCCCACCTCCAGTATCTCTAAAGCAGCTTGAAGATGTTCTTCAAGAAGAGTGGTACAAAATTTCACTACAGACTGTACAAAAGTTGTACAAGTTCATTCCAAGAAGAACTGCAGCTGTATTGAAGGCAAAAGGTTGGCCAACACTATATTAATAAAGAAACGTGTACAGTATCTATACACATAGCGTTTTAATTATTTTGTTCAACCCCTTCTGTGTGTGTGTGTGCATGCAGCGCACATTTCATTTTAGGAGGATATGTATTTGCATATAGCCTCCTCTAGAAGGGGCATATTACTGGCACTTAGGAGTACCCATAAAGTTCTATGGATATATACAAAGTGTATGCAAAAGGTGCAGCCAAACTTTGGGCACAAGTTCCACATACCAAAACAAGAAAATATGTCCATGTGTCCTGAAAAATATGTGACTTACAGATGAAAGAGTACACTTTTCAATGCACACCTTGACACATATCATGGACCACTGCGTGCATTGAAAGTCGTCACAACAGTTGCAAAGAATCTGACAGGCACCCACAATGTGATGGTGAAGTTCATCTTCATTGTCAACAGGAGCTGCACATACATGGATTCAAATCTGGCAAGTGTGGAGGCAATAAAGTTAGTCCTCTTCTGTATTTTCATCAGTAACAATACGTGTTATTGAGAACATCTTGCACAGCATGGCTAGTGCTAGAGCACCATCATGCGTGCACCATATTCATGCTCTCACTGCCAGTGGTACATCTTCCAGTAGCTTTGGCAGATCATATAAAAGGAAATCTAAGCTGATGTAGCAAAATATGCTGTCCTAACAATCACCAACAATTCCTGTCCACACATTAATGCCGAACTGCTGCTGGTGTCTCAACAGTTTTCTTTCCACTATAACTCACAAATTAAATGTTTCCAGACACACGTTGATATGGGCATTCTTTTGTTTTGGTAAATTTTGTATGCACCTTTCAGTTACACACTGCATATAATACACATATATCCTGTTCTAGTATTATATATATATATAACTTCCTTTAGAAAGGACATATTTATTGACCCATATGGGTAATGCATAAAGTTGTATGAATTCAACACATATGTAGGAAATGAACCACAATTAAACCAATACTAAAGAGACATTTTGGTGAGGGTTTCAGAATGAAGAAATTGTATCTTACACATTACCTTGTTTTGAAATTGAGTAACATAGCACTTATCTGCTGATGCACACTTCACCACACTCTAAACAGTTTTACACACGTCACATGCATTTTGATTAAAAAAAAGACTGCAAAACAACTCACAGCAATAAACCATCATCAGTGTACTCGCCCCAGACGGACGTAAGCCAAATTTCAGTTTTCAGAATATTAGGCATTTGCAGTTCAATGGTTACACTATATTCTGGACCATATCAAGAATTGCTCAACAACAGACCCAAGCAGGTTCGTCTAGCAATAAATTTACAGACTTGTACTTGTGGCGACACTCTGTTCAATACTCAGCCAGTACACTGGTTCAGCCTTCTGTGGTTTCCTCCAATCCCTCCAGGCATATGCCAGGGCAGAATCTCGATTAGACCACAACCACTTCGCTTCAAGACCTTTTCATTATTCACCTATCAACCTCTCATCAGATGATATGCAGTCTCGACATTTAAAATAAATTAATATATTACAATTCTTGCGGCTGCTTAAGAAAACCGCTCCCAATTGTGTATAAGTAAAACAGCTTAAAGACAGGGATACGAAAAAATGAACGAAATAACGTTTATTACAATTCTGACTTCAGAGTGATGGCAATGACCTGTCAAGCCGAAATTCATCTGCATGACAAAAACATCACTTCATATTTCAAATTCATTTGTCTTGCAATATCTAATTTTACATATAAAGTTATACAATATGGGGCTTTCGCACTTTTTTTTTTGGTAAAAAAGAATATATATAATTCCGTAATCAATATCTGAAAGAAAACTATCCTTTCAAAATGCGTACGGCTATACCAAAAGCAGAGTGACAACCACAGTTTGACAGTGTTCTTTGGAATACACAGAATTGTCATATTTTAAAATTCCCTTCCTTAAGTGACTGTACATAACATCGTATAAATAAACACTTCCAGCCAAAAAACTCACCAAAATTTCTTATATAAATAATTGAAACTTATATTATACTATCATGACAACTACAATACAAAATATTAATCACCAACGCTTACAACTTCAACCAGGTGTTAGATCACAGATTACCGGCTGAGGTACGAACGGTTTGAACCGGTATGAACCATACAGTTGACTAAACGATGTGAAATGTTGAACACGGAAGGAATAACAGCTTAATACTTATCACGGATTACAACATGTAGATGTCTGTGACTTTCATCATTGACCGATCATAGATCTTATATCACCTTATATATCTTATATGCTGCAGAGCCTGAAGAAAATTAATGTAGAGTGTAAGAGCGGAAATAATTATCTGAAAATGCACTGCACTGATTTATGAAACGCAAGTAATTAGTTACAAAGGTTAAAACTAAAGTTTTCAGATTACAGACCCTACATTATTCATTTTAGGGTTCTGCAATGGCTGTGTCAATGTTACATTTACGATTTTTCTTGTTAATGATTCTATATGAAACATGAATGAAATGGAGCGCATTTTCATAGGTCGATCCACGGACTCATTGGCTGCCATATTCTTGTCATAAGAGGAATGACAGCGCCAGTAGAAGAGTTGCTGGCACTAAATGATTGAGAGTTCAAAATTTCGCTCTCCGGGCACTTTATTCTCTCCGAAATAGCCGTTCTTTAGGTAATAACATGCATCCCTCAGTCACCTACACTTGTTATGTCTTGTTCCTCTTGTTCAATAATGAGTTACATAATAAATCAGAAATAATGTTTACATTGAGCTGTTTCCAGGGCCTCTCTTGATGTGCTCCATGTTCATTATACATTGCAGTGTAATAAACTACATGATGTTATGAAGAATACAATCTTCAGTATTCGTGACGCCGTGTGGTTGGGTAGAAGTCCATTGACATTAACAGTGTCAGACAAAGCCACTGTCTCTTAACTTTAGGGCTGAAGAATAAGCAGCAGAAAACGAGCAATAATATCATTCCTATACTCCTCCACTTTCCTGAAACAGGATTCACCACAACCATGCAGACTTACGTTCACTGATTTCAGCAGAAGCCACAGGGGTCAGCACACCAAATAGTAATAGTAAAATATTACTTGCAGCTGTTTATAAATATCCTGGATTGATGAGGACATCATTGAACTCATAAATGCATACTGGCAGGTGATCTGAAGGCTACATATCAATTTTGAAATAGTCCTGTTTCTCAGGCTAGAAACTTTGTTTGATACAAAAGAATGAAAAGTTTCAGCACCACAAGACCACACCCATTACTCTCCTGTGGGAAATAGTGATGTACTCAACACTGTGGTTGATCAGAATATCAGACTGTCAAGAGGTGTGATCGTTTCTGATATCCTGGACTCAAATCAGTATTACACATACTGAATCATGTTACAATTAAAAACCTTTCAGAACCATTTGAAAAATTCACAAACTGGGAATGGATTCAAAGCCTTGGCTCTGACTTAGTGTTACCTAGAATCAAAGTTACCCCAGAGGAAGAAACCGATAAAGCGGCAAGCAACTTTACATCTTCTATAGCTTCGGCATGTATGAATAGACTGTTGACAAGTAAAGTTTCACTTCTGGATATAAATTACTACCATCTTCCTGGATTATATCATTGGTTAAAACAAATCAAAGGTAAAAACCCAGAATCCAGCATGTAAAGCGGCAGTCAATTGGGTCAAGAAAACCATCAGAAAAACGATCTGCAGAAAGACACTTGAAAGGTGAGAAATGAAAATAGAGAACTGGGGTCACACATGAAGCAGTATGGCCTATTGCAAAATCTCTCATGAAGAGGGATGGACCAGAGAACCCACTCCTATTCATGGTCCTTCAGGCCTTAAGAATAATTTGTTAGAGAAACCCAACACAATACCTTACTGGGAAATCAGTTTACACCCCATGACCCGTGCGTTGACAACCATGAATGGTGGGTAGAGCATGTAGTTCAAGCTCTGCTTGAAGCTGCAAACAATAACCCCCCTGAAAGAATCAGACCATGCGATATACAGAAATTAATAAATTCCTTTGAAATTGAGAAAGGTCTGCGCAATGGATGATCTTCCAAATGAATGCTTCAAACAGCTTCCAAGGAGACCATTGGTACATGTAACACATTTCATTAATCACTGCAAAGGTGATAAACCTTACCAACACCCGCTAAGGAGCTTAAATCCCCCCAAAATCTACGTCTGATCAGTTTCTTGCCCATGACGGGCGAACCATTTGAGATGTTATATTAAAATTAGACCAAAGACACATCGAAGAAGAGTTTGGTTTCCGTTAAACATTAGAGCATGACATGAGCAATGTATGAGGATTACAGACCACGTGACATTAAAATTCAACAATAACATGTCTACGGTGGTGGTATTCTTGGGCACTGAAAAAGACTTTGATACAACATGACACCATGAACTGTTACACAAGTTCATTCATTCATTCATCTGTAATCTGTCAAGACGACAGGTCCACAGTCTCTTCCAAAACAGTTCCTCCACTTGATGCGATCTAGAGCTTTCTCTTTCAAATGACAGTATCCTCTTCTGTCCCCAAAGTCAGCCAGCATCATCTTACGTCTTCTTGTCACTTCTATCCACCCCTCTATCTTTCCTTCAATAACTTCTTTTAGAAGGCACTTACAAGTTACTGTACATTAATTAAAATTTTCAGTGAATTTATTCCAGCTTATAAAATTTTCCACTTTCCAAAGGCTTCTGATGACTGACTCTGGCATTTCATGAATGTCACTAAGGTACTGATGATGTATACTTCCATAAAAACAATAGGATTTTCCACTTTTTGGCTGCCATTCTCTTTCCAGACATGTTATGAACTCCAGGAAGAGTGCACAAGTTATCCGTGCACTGCTGTTATGTCTGTATGAACATGGCAGGAGCTGCATAAGAATGATGCTCCTTGGCTTCTCTTTGACTTTCCACTTACCAGCAACAGCATATTTTCAGATCCATTGATATTTACACACAGAAGCAAAGTAATTCTATCTTTATTCCTCCTGCCTCCATCAGATCTTTCATATTTAAAAGCGTATGGTTTTTGTGGGAGAAGGCTGAGAAAAACCCATACTCACCTGAATTACATATATCTTTCAGTTCGCATTTTCTCAGAAGGAATGGAAGCATTCCAATCTTCTAAGTACCTATTTGCTCTTGAATTGCACTTCCAGATTCCCATCGCCTGCATAGAGGCAGGTTCGAACCTCCACTGTAACCCTGCAAGTTGTAGGAGGCGACAAAAAGGGAAGTCTCAAATTTGAGACAGTCTCGAGTACCAAGGGACTCGGACCTGAGAAGGACTGCGCTGGCAAGGACCAGAAGCATATACAAAAGACAGACCCGTCCTCTCGTCAGAGAGGGCGCCCACAAGAAACAAGATCGTAACTGTCAAACAGGAATAAAGATCTGGTCTCAAGCCCCAGATGAGTGCCTTATGCCAAGACAGACTGGCTGACTGACCGTCGGTCGTAAAATGAGACTCAGACTCAGATTCACATCTCATGGCTCTGTAGCTAAGAACTACATGTTTTCTGAATTAATCAAACCATCCATTCAAAGGTGTGAATTCAATGTCTAATTTTAAGGCTACTTCTTCAGCCTTCTCTCTCAAGACTGGATTTTGAATTGGTATAAATAACAACAATTTCTGCCCAAACCACTTCAGGAGTATTGATTCAGTCTTCTTATATTTAAAAGTTTTTAAATTTTCTCTGACTGGTTGAGTAGTTACATTGCTTAAGTTTTTTTTTTGTGTGTTTGCCATAATGCTACTTATCAATAATACTATTATGCTAAGCTGTTCCATAACATTTGTGCACATCACATATGGGCGAAAATTCACCTTCTTAATGACCTACAGTTTCTCAGAAACTGGTAACACCTTATGATTTATGTTTGTTTTCATAGCCATATATAACACACATTCCAGTTTACGTCCATGCAACCTCATAAAATTCAACATACTTGTTCGAAAAAGACCATGCTACCAGCTATATGGATAGAGGTCAGAAAATCACCACTAATTCCACCCATCTTCCACCACTCACCAAGTGCAACTGAGTGCTGCTAAGCACTGTAACGTTTGATTTATGTGAGCATTTACTGTATTTCCGATTTATTTCTGTATATACAGTGTGACAATTAAGTTCCAGAACTGAGGCCATAAAAACACACAAAAACGATAAAAATGTGTATTAATACCATCACTCAATATAGTCCCCACCCACTTCCACACAATGTTTACATTGCTCATACAATGAACTAAATGCCCGAGAAAATGCTTCTTTCCATGTCACCTTCAGTTCTCTTATCAGTCTGTTGGATTAATGAAACAGCCTTGAATCTCCTCCCTTTCATCAACATTTTTAATTCAGGGAATAGAAAAAAGTCAGTCGGTGCTAAATGAGGGAAGTAGAGAAGATGGGATAAGATGGGGATCCCTGGTGGGATGCTGGTGCATTGTTGTGCAAAAGATACCATGGCCAACTTTCCTGAAACTCAGCCCTAACACGATGAACTTGAGCAACCAATTTCTTAATCACCTCTTTGTGAAATTATACCATTTACAGTCTGTTTTTCCAATGCAAATTCATAATGAATAATAACTTTATCATCAAAAAATGCAGTCAACATTGTTTTCACCCACGATTTTTGCATTCTCACATTCTGAGCTTCTATGTACCTTTTATGCATTCAAACACACTTGTTATCAATAAACATTCTTCACCATACACACTTTCCAACATTTCAAACATGTCAGTAGCTATTTTCTTTAATTTTACACAAAACTCCATAGCTACTTTGTTTCATTTTGAAACCTTCAACACGACAAAAAGCTAACTTCACCAAAACAATTGTAATCCTCATATGCAGCAACCAAACTTGCACATCATTCAAATAGACTTTCTCTCTAACTATTCCTGTTCATTCCCAATAGATGGAATTAGTAATATTCCTGTAATAGCGTCAGTCCGGGAACTTCATTACAACACTGTGTACGCATAATCCAACAGAAATACATTAAACGGGTAAAATGTTTCATAAGTGTCTTTAAAATCACTGTTCTTCAGCAGGAATACCTTTTATTGCAGGAAACGTTTTAAACAGGATATAAATACATTATTCTTTTGTTACTACTTTTTGGACCCAATAATTTTAACTTTGTAGGCAAGACACCATTTTAAATGGAATTTTCTTACGTTGGGTCCACTGTATACATCAAACACTTATGAAACATCTTAAAAATCAGCCTTACAAAGGATGCCCACAGTGGCGATACCAATGTGCAGAATATCTCAGATGTCACTCAGGGGTGAAATACAACAGTTACAATTAAAGAAACCAATTCAGTCCTTCAGAGCAGCAAGATCGAGATGGAAACAATCATTTTGAAGCTCACTGTTTCAGCAGTTGAGATGAAACTGCCTCCCTGCATTGTTTCAAACATGAAAACTTTGAAAAAGGAACACTTTCCTCCAGGTATAATATTTCTGCTGAATCTAACAATGGAGGTATAAAAATTTAGTTCAAGACTAATTTAAATATGTTTGGAGAAAAAATGTCTTTCAGCAAATCAATGATGCTGATTCTTGACAACATAAGCCTTATTTTTTGGTGCCGAGGAACAGTTAAATATTAATATTAATGTGGTAAGACTTTTTTAAGGGCTGCTCAAAGAAGTAAAATGAACTGTTGACATCTAGAAATCTTGCACTTCCTCTAACTGCACACCTAATGTAATGAATAGGGCAGATGATGGCATACAGTTTGAATCAGACAAGCTAGGAAGCAAATGCAATGAATGTGATAAATCTAAAAGTACTGACCATTCTAAGAGTGAACAGTTCCATGAAAACCAGTGATTTTTATAGTATATTATCACATACACATTATTCTGAAAACTTCATAAAATTTATATTTAAATAACAAATTTCAATGAACAATTCAAAAAAGTACTGATCTCTTATTATATTAAATTTAAATGCCCTGGCCAGATTTAAATTTGCAGTTTCTAATTCAATTAAAAGTTAACTTTTCCAGTACTGTGAACAAAAACCTAAAACAAAATGTGTCTTGAATGATAACTAAACATGTTTTCATGCTTTAAATTATTTATACATGAATATTTTTTGTGTCCTCTGGAAATGGGTATAAATCTGAAACATTATAAAAATATGTGAATATTTATATATTCACATGTATGCAAACATATCACATATTATGGTGTCAGACGTCTGTCCAATATTCAAAAGTCAAATCTGTGATAGAATTTAAAACACAGGTCTACATAGAACATCCATACAGAGCGTACATACGCTGATCACACGAGACATTCATCTCTGTCAGGTGTCTTCAAATAGACATGATACTTTCCACCATCAAAAATTCATAAATAAGGATACTCTAGGTGCTTCATTGCTTTCCAAACTACACCTCCGTCCTCATGTGTCTTGTGCAAGCTGTTGTCTGACAATACAGTTTCGCCTTCCAAACTACTGCAGTCTCCTAGAACACCTCCGTCCTCATGTGTCTTGTGCAAGCTGTTGTCTGACAATACAGTTTCGCCTTCCAAACTACAGCAGTCACCTAGGAAATCTCCATCCTCATAAGTCTCACTCAAGCTGTTGTCTGACTGTACGGTGTTGCCTTCCTCATTTTCTGCATTACTTTCATCCAATGTTCCCTTACTTTACCTGTTAGGTAAGCATCACTGTCACCGTGCAAAATTAATCTATCAGCAGTCACTTACTTGGTGTATGGAAGACATTTTAGAGCACAGGAAGCTTTACAAGGTTTTCAGCCTACTAAAAACAGAACAAAAAGAACATCGGATATCATAATGAATACTACAAAGTTATATATAAAATTCTTAGATATGTTTCCTTTCCTTACCAGTTGGAAAGACTTCAAGGGAATGCTGACAGAGGAACCACTTGACAGCTCTATTGCGAGAGCTGCTTACAGCCTGTAAATCCAACCACCAGAAGCACACAATGGGTAGGGCAAGGCCATATTGTTTTTCATTTCCTTTTCTAAAATACATTCTCTATGCTTGAGATTTTGTTTATAAATGACAAGAAACTGGATCTGTAGCTAAGTTACTGTAGCAGAATGACTGGCCCAGTTCATTATAAGTGATAATATATGTATCAATTTCTTATGCAAAAATGTTTATAATTTATGAGACTATCTCCTGCCGATGGTCGATATACTGCTTCTTTTCTTCTTGTCATAAGACGATTTTTACAGTTGCCTAATAAATAACATCAATTGCATAAACCATTTAGGCAGGCTTATATTAAGTATTAATACATGGATAGGTATTTATTGTATTTGGAAACTAATCAATAAATATGTCAAATCACTATGAAAAAAATTTTATCTTCAATTCAACCTTTCAACTTTTAGAGTGCTCATTATACGTATTTGATAAGATAAAGTAAAAGAACGTAGCTTCACCGAAGTATATACAGATGTACGTTATTTGTTCAGTCCTATGAAATCCACATAAATCATTATATGCAGGTAGCAAATTCAGAGATTCCTTCACTTCTTTTAAAGGGGCCTTCTGAAATGTAAATGCAGTCTATTACATGAGTCAAATTCATATTTTAGCACATAAACACACACACTAGTGAACTAATTTCAGTCAAACATTGTTCTGAAAACAGGAGTCTTAACAGAGTTGAATTCTTCAACCGAAATTGATGCTGTCTTGATAACGTGCCAGTATATAGAGAGCTAAAACACCTATACCCATGCCAATGTTCTGCAACAGCAAGGTCTGGAAGGCTTTCTTCAAGCTTACTTTGCTAGCCTCTTCTGCTACCTCATTCATTTCTGGGACCTTGAAAACAAACAACAATATACATCAATAAGACTGAAGTTAACATTGCGGTAATTATTGTCTGCTACACATTACACTGCCACCCCTCACACACACAAACAGCAACTTCACTGCTGATATTACATTAATGTGATCAAGATTGTGTTACATAATCATAAACATACAATTCGTATTTACAGTCATTTTCCTTCTTATGTTGTAGTTAATGGATATTAATCTTCTGGACATTCAGTAGAATTCCCTGGATGGAGCATGAGCACATCACAAAATGTCAGAACTGAATAATTAGCACTTATGCCTTGTATGAATCAAACTGAATTGAAGAATTGTATTTTTTATGGAGAGGAGATATTAGCCCCACGCCCAGCCCCTAAGATGGAGGACCACCCACTGTCAGCTGTTTGTGACCGCTTATTCAATATATTCACAGCTACCTTCCATATCTGGAGGCCGTCTCCTACATCTGCAACCTGAGGACGTGCCATGCTGTGGTGACAAAGGACCATATATTACAACGTTCCGTATATAATGCCTCATATTTTTTTTTAAAGAAAACTACAACAGATACAGAAAGCATAATAATGCAGTTAAATAGAGCAAGATTTCAGCTACTTACAGTTATTTTTCCACATAATCACCACCATTCGTTATGCACTTTTGCCAGCGATTAACAAGAGCCTGTATGCTGCGCCCGTAAAAGTCTGCGCCAGCAGAGGCTAGCCACTTTCTTACAGCTGCAATGACAGCATCGTTGTCTGGAAAATGTTGCCCATGTAGTCCGTCTTTCTTAGGCCCAAAGAGATGGAAGTCTGAAGGTGCTAAACCGGGGCTATAAGGTGGATGTGGTAGGACAGTCCAGCCAAACTTTGCAATGTGCGCGGTGGTCACCAAACTTGTATGGGGTCTAGCGTTATCATGTTGCAAGCAAAAGGTTGTCTGCTTCTTTGGCCTGACTCGGGAAATGCGGGCTTTCAGCTTAGTCAGCGTCGTTTTGTAGCGTTCAGAATTGACAGTCCCTGGTCGTTATCTGCTGATCTGTATGGATGAGGCGCTGTTCATTGTGAGGAGTGGCAGCTGAGCAGGGACGCCCAGGGCGTGGCTTGTCGTGCACTTCACTTTCGCCACTGTTGAAACGCACTACCCACCGCCTCACTGTGCTGACATCCACTGTATTGTCTCCGTACACCTTTAGCAAGTGTCGATGGATGTCAATGGGTACAATTTGTTCGGCAGTGAGAAATTCAATAACACATTTCTCTTTCATACGCACTTCTATGTCAGACGCCATTTTGGTAGACTGCTCTGCTGTCGCTATCTGTCGCACGACAACCAAACTAACAGTAGATTGGCGGGAAGGTTCAACCTTTACTACAACACCACCAACATCCATCTCAGACGTTACATATTAACACAAAAAAAATAGGAGGCATTATTTACGGAACGCCCCTAGTACTTCTGTACCCATATCTTTGCACTCTTATTGACAAATACATCATTTTACCGCACCAAATAAAGTCAGACCAGGATGTCTTGATTATCTGGACTAATTAATTATTATTGTTAAAAATGTAACTAATATAAAACCTGTTTCATATATTCAGTCTTCGGGCTTTATATAGATAGGATAAGAGGGAGGGCTCTTTGAAGAATGACGTATGACAAAATTTCATGGATTTTGATACTACTAGCCTGCCACATTAAGTACAGCAAACAGTTAACAAGTAAGACCTGGTGTTGTTACATATATATACATACATACCATGTCTACAAGTGATATGTACATGAACATTCCAGCTGCAAACCCAAAGATATAACTGCTGGCTTCAATTTCACCTAGCATGATCCCAAACACCAAACCAATGTAACATGTGCAAGCAGATAGGAAGTTGTAGATAAGAGCCTGCTTCATTGTCATGCCAGCATTTAAAAGTACTGCAAAATCACCTGAAATACATTTTGTTACTATTATTAAGAAAGAAAACTTGAAAAGATTAGAATATATAAATTCAGGTGACAGAAACAAGAGCTGTTACACAGGTAAGAGCCCATACAAAAGAGTGAATATAAACACACACCACATGTGCATATGCTCACCTAGAGCATAACCTAACAGGTTAGCACACCAATAATGCACCTGGCTTGTATTTAGAAGGTTAGTGACTGAAATCATGGTCAAAGAATTGAGTATCCTGAGGTTTCTTGAGATTTTCCTCAGTCCCTCCATGTGAGTTTATGGACAGTTACTTCAAATAGGTCAGGGCATAATCACCATTACTCCTCTTCACATCACTAATCTCTGCAGTTGAAGCACCATCATCAATTAATCAACATGAATCTTACATAATTAATACAGAAAATTATGTGAACTGTGTCAATTTCCATCAGTAATGTTGCAGTAACTATGCATCACTGCCCCTTTCACAGTCTGCACTGCAAAATCACTGGCATATATAATACAAAGGTTATACATTCTCTCTTCAGGTGAGAATTAAAAAAAAAAAATATATATATATATATATAAGTAAATACATAAAGCAAAATAAATAAATATACAAATAATGGATTATAAATGAAATTGGCATAACAAATCCACATATTATAGCAGAAATGAAAGCAAACTTTCAGTAAGGAATGCAAGACTATATAACATATCTCACTCTGTGACCTGTCATTAAATTTGAACATTTTCTTACTAGTCCTATTTCATGACATTCCAGTAAAATTTATTTTTACATAATTTCACTTGTTATAATCCTTTTAGTGCACAGAAATTAAAATGTTAATGTAAAGCAGTAAGAGACATGTACAGAACAATTAGCAATTTAATTATATTTAAGGTGTACTACAGTATTTCATAACTTTACATTGTATATGTCAACCAGCCTCTGGTACATCCATCTGTTATACAACATATAGGTCACACAGCAACTGGTTTGTGTTCCACTAACATTTACGGAAAGTCAATCTGTACAATGAACTATGTACAATCTCAGGAGGAAAAACAAAACCCATAATGATCAAAAGCATGATTTCAGAAAATGCTTCATGTACATATGAAAACATTCTCTTTATATAGGAGAATTTATGTAATGTGGTAAATGCCTAAGGTATATTGCTTCTTACTAAGAACTGAAATTTTTCTTTTTATTACATGGGTAAAATGACAGAATTATCTGGACAATGTCTGGCTAGAAATTGGGTATGATTTTTCAGAGACTGACATTTCAGACAGAAATGCTGCTACTCTGTTATTATCATTGGGTATCTTCACCACTCATTCCCCTTGTCAAAACAATGGATAATGCCAAAACACAACATTCCTTGACTTTACTGCACCAATGTCAGAAATACTAAAAAGCACTTAAAATATAAAAGTATTTTACATATTATTGCCTCTGTGGTCTAGTGGTCAGAGTTCCTGGCTACAGATCCAGAGGTCCTGGATTCGATTCCCGGCGCTACCAGATTTTCTGAGAAGTAGCGGGTCTGGAACGGGGTCCACTCAGCCTAGTGAGGATAATTGAGGAGCTATTTCAAGGAAATAGCGGCTCTAGTTAGAAAACCAAAATCCAGCCATGGGGATTCATTGCACTGACCACATGACACCCTATCTGCTAAATTTGGCACTACCTTCGCTGACAAGCAGCGGTCGCTCAGTCAGTGTAGTTCACTTGCAGACTAAAACCACGGAGTTTTTCTTTTATATATTACAGTATCAATAATAGTCAATGTGAATTTATCTACTACCTAATGAACAGAAATTTTAATTTACAACTTTTTCATCCTTCCCTTATTGAGCACAAGGCAAGTACCTACCCTGATTTTCCTTCGTCCCAAAAATAACCTGTAGTGACAGCAAATTAACACAATCTACATTCAATATGTATGACCTCAAGTTTCAGTCTCAGAATTTCCTGATGGGAAATACATGTAGATGTGGTGGCCAGCAAAAAGACTTATAAGCTTTGTCATGTCTGCTTGTCTGTCTGTCAACATGAAACAGTTTGCCTCCCACTGGATGGATTTTTTGAGTTTACACTGGGGAAATTTAGTAAAATATGTTGATGAAATTCAATTCTGCTTAAAAATGGACAATAACAAGCACTTTACATGAAGCCAAAAATGTGTTTCTTGAGAGCATCTCACTCCATCTCCTACTCCACTGTCAAGAGCACAATGGGAGTGCCATAAGAACAAAGCCACAGCTATCCCATTCAGTGATTCACAGACAAAGTAACTGAACATGCCTCAAATATTATGTTATAAGTACACTTCCTAGGGGGCACGCGGCAGCATAGTTGGTTGAAGGGCTATGCTACAAGCCGGAAGATCGCGGGCTCAAGTCCCAATGAGGATTTTTTTCAATTGACCTAATCCTTCCAGCCACACTATGACCCTGGGGTCAACTCAGCATCTAACAGAAATGAGTTCCAGGAATTAATTAAATAATTTTCCTAGGGAGTAAAGCGCAGCTGGCGGATAAGGCTGACAACCTTACCGCCATCTTTGAGCCAATTGTCTAGATAATGTGGGACCCTCAACGTCCCACAATCCTATGGGTCTTCACAGCCTGGTACAGGGATAGCTTTACTGTTTTTTTACTTTATGTACACTTCCTTTCTTGTTATTTTTTTAAACAAATATACTAAAAAAACATGATTACCTAACTCATGAGGAAACTCCTCACACATTACAGCCACACTTATGCTGATACCAGTGAGCAAGCTCTCATTGAATGCTGCACCAATGGATAATCCATCAATAAAATTGTGAAGCCCATCACCAAACACAACCATCCAAGCAACTGTTGCAATGGCACTGTCCTTTCCTTGTTCAAAATGCATCAAATGCTCATGTCCATGTGCATGGCTGAGTCGAGGTTTCTGAAATAGGAACATCAAAAGGGGATTTGAGTCTTATGACCAGAGTTGTGTGTACTGTACTAAGATCAGAGCTATGATGCACAAAAGCACTCATGTGGCTGCTCTCCACTAGATAATACGGAAACTTTTCTCAACTAGAGGTTTCACTGGAAATGACAGTGCTATTTTAAACATTCAGATTCAAAATAATATTAAAAAGGTGACTCCTAGCTTTACTTGGTAGGATGTGAATGTCCCAAATGGCCGTGCCATAGCTCAAGTGGTTTTTCTTTGTTGTTAGTGGGGTGGGACTAAGTCCCTTGTACTGCGGCCACTTCTGGCCTATTGTACCGGCCCTAGATGATAGGTGAGGGTGATTGTGGAGCAATTGGTGGAATGAAGATTGGCAGGGGAAAGCAAAGTACCTGGGGAAAACCCACCCCAGCGCCACTTTGTCCCCACAAATCCCACTTGACCAGACCCAGGATCGAACCCTGGTGGCCACGGTGGGAAGCCAGTGACTAACCATTTGAGCTATGGCCTAGCTCAAGCATTTAGTCACTGGCTTCCCACCAGTACCGGGTCTGGTCAAATGGGATTTGTGGTGGACAAAGTGGCGCTGGGGTGGGTTTTCTCCGAGTACTTTGGTTTCCCCTGCCAATCTTCATTCCACCAAATTCTGCATCATCATGATCACCTGGGGCAGGTATAATAGGCCAATCAGTGGCCACCGTGCCGAGTGGACCCAGCTGGACTCCAGCCCCCACTAAGTGAATTTCTTAATGTCCCAAAGTGGATGATAACAGGATCTGCCTCCTTTTATCAAAAAATAGATATTAGCATATTCAGACCTTGTATGTTCTTAATTAATTTAAATAAGATAGTCTTGTAACTGTTAATTTCCAAAATGTTTAAAATTGAAATGAAAACAGTGGAAACAGCAAAACTTTGTATGAGGAACTATTTACTGGAATATGCAAAATAAGTATAGGCATTGTCAGACAGAAAGTAGAAGAACTGAAGGACTGGCAAGCTTGAAAAGCTAACACCCCTGATTGCCCTTGGCAGACAAAATGCCATTCTTCTCATATTATTAGAAATGGTAGATCAGAAAAACAAATTCTGTTTTGTGAACCAAAAGGTACAAATGTTGGCACTCCACCTGACACACTGTGCCAAGAACAACAATGTTGGTTATTTCCAGATTCACGTACTATTATTCACATCAACCAATCACTGTCTACAATCTTATTAATTTATATACTAAATTCATAATTAATGCTTACTTCATGGTGTACTAATCCAGCAACTTAAAAAAAGGTACATTTTCTAAGACCAGAATAGTGTGTCACAAAATTAATGAAAGAATGTGTAATCATGGGGTTAGGATATAATATGTAATTCAGACAGTAATTTACACAAACAGATATATAATATTCAGATATACTTAGTGAACAGACAAACAGTACATACAGCAGTACACCATCCAGCAGACAATGTTCATACAGATAGTGTTAAAGCATTCAGACACAAGCACAAGGAACACGAAGTGATACAACATTCATACAGCCATGATTCAGATGTGTAACAGCTAGACACTAGGATTTATGAAATCCTAAGAGACATTCAAACATATCTTTAAAGATTAAAGATTCAAACATGCAGATGATATTCATGAACCCATAGTTCTGCAGTTACACATTATCATGTCCTTGTGTAGTTACTTTCAAGTCAAAAGTCTTCTTCAGTAAGTGTCTGATAATTATGCATTACCAGTGGTTCAGTCACGATTAAATGAAATACAGCATTTTGAGTACAGTTTAGATATTCCTAAAGTGATACAAATCTACTAGTGTAATGATTCTGTGATGTAAAGGATGTCAGATTAATGAGTGCTGTGAGAAGCGATGTATTTATTATTATTATTATTATTATTATTGTTGTTGTTGTTGTTGTTGTTGTTGTTGTTGTTGTTGTTGTTGTTGTTGTTATTATTATTATTATTATTATTATTATTATTATTATTATTATTATTATTATTATTATTATTAGAGGGAGTGGGTTTCCCCATGCACCGTGACTAATAGTCTATTGTACGTACCCCTTTGATATTCTACCATTCTACCAGTCGCCATACCCTACTGGTACGGGTGCGAACTATCAGCCCAGCTCAGCCAACGAGGTCAGCCCTCGGTACCTGATACTTCCCCAATCTACCAGAGGCATTGGAAACTACTTGGGTGGGAAACTTTTTGCCTAATTTTGCTCAGAGGTCTCCTAGAGACATGAGGATCTTTTACGTGTCGTAAATCTATGGAGAAGTGGTGTAACATACAACAGTGATTTTTAAATATCTAAATGAGTAAAGTGAATTGAGTCAGTGTGGGGTTTCACATCTTCAATAATAAAACAGCATGTCTGCAATCACTTTTCATTGCTTTTTATGACTAATTTAATGCATTAAGAACACCAGACTAAGTCAACCATCGCCTAACAACCACATTTCCTACTCTTATTTTTCTGCATTCATCTAAGCCCATTAATTGCATGAGATGTCTTGGGTTCTCAACTGACATGGCTAGTATACCAACACCCATCCCAAGATTCCCCTCAGGCAGAGACCCAACAATAAGACAGCAACCCAGATGATGGCTCAGCTTGAGGGATGGATACAACAGAATCACAGAGCCCAGAACAAAAAATGTACCAAAATTGTATGTCACACATACCACTGCACTGCTTTAAAACTGTCAGGAAAGCTGATAACACTTCAGTGTATTAGAAACATTGCCACAAGCTCTAAATTCACTGTGTTGTAACATTCTCAAACTAGTTAATTTAAACAATCTTTATATTAAATTTCATTACAGGAGGAGAAACACAACTTCAATATGTTCCAATGGACTGGGCATGGCAAAGGGTTAAGATCAGAACTGGGCAGAGACAGAGAAAACACATTTAGATGCTCAGAAGAATACGATTTTAAAGTGGTACATAATCATATATTCCAAGAAATCTTACCTCCTGGTGGCCAAAAGAAGCCTTTATAGCTTGCTCCTGGTAGTCATATATAATTCCAGGATTTGTTTGAAGGCAGTTGGCTTCCTGACGCACATGCTGTTCTGAGCACTCATGTACTTGAAGGGGCTCCAGTTCATGATGAATATGGGGAACGAGCTCCGTGGGACTTGAGATGCTTGACACAACTTCCACAGACAATTCATTGGTTGGATATTGGCATGCTGAAGGACGTCCATTTTTCTAGAGAAACAATTGAAATTTCTAAAACAGAACAATTCATCATCTACCACTTTTTTTTTTCGGAAGAATCCAAAATATAAATTACAATAAAGGAAGATTCACTTATGTATGTAGGTAAGTCACTAAATAAGTTACAAATCGATATAGAACTTAAACAAATAAGAGTACAGATTTGAAAAATGCTTTTATTTCTCAACATAATCTCCCTGTACTGTTCCATCATTTCACAAGTACCCTGAAAACCGACAGCATAAAATTCTTTGGGCTGCTGTTGGAACCAGGTGGTGACCGGGATCACAAAGGCATACTGTTCACTGCATTCCAGTCTCAAGGACAAACTTTAAATGCTGACCCCTACTGTAACATCCTCAGGAAACTTCATAAGGCCATTCAACGGAAGCGACCAGGACTCCTCACCAAAGGCGTGTTGCTCTTGCATGACAACGCGCGTCCCCATACTGCCAACAAGACAAATGAGACGCTGGGAAATTTCAAATGGGAAATCCTCGAGCATCCTCCATATAGCCCTGACCTTGCTCCAAGCAACTTCCATTTGTTTGGCCCTCTTAAACATCAACTTTCGGCTGAACATTTCCCCGACAATGAAGCTGCAGAAAGGGAAGTCTCCACCTGGTTCCGACAGCAGCCCGAAGAATTTTATGCTGCTTGTTTTCAGGGGCTTTTGAAACAATGGGACAAGTGCCTCAGTGTACAGGGAGATTATGTTGAGAAATATAAGCATTTTTCAAATCAGTACTCTTATTTGTTTAAGTTCTATTCATTTGTAACTTACTTGTTGACTTAACCTTGTATACTCCAGCTGAACACATTTTTCTTCAACACTGTAGTTTCTACAGTTCATTCATTTATTTTATTTAATGTCAAAATTTTAGTTAAATTTCATATATAAATTTATCTGTAGAGTGTGTACACACATGCAAGTTTTTTTTTTTGTGTGGCACTCCACACATTTGATTTAAAGGAAAGCTAACATTTTAGATCAATACCAGTTACAAACTGTTAGTATTCATATATGTAAAATACCGAATTAAAGATTGGTAAAATTATTCTGTATCATTATATTTCTCTTCTTGTTCACACTTAGTACCAGCAACACATTTTTTTTTCCTTGGCACTACAGCCCCAGTGGGCCTAGGCCTACCTCCATGAACTTCTCCGTTCACTTCGGTTTTTCTAAATCTTACACATACGGTAGGACTCCTTGGGCATGTGATCAGGTCATTGCAAGGCCTCTACCTGTATACAAACACAGAAAAACGCACACAAACATCCATGCCGAGTGGGATTCGAACCCACGATCCCGCCTTTTGAGCGAGCAAAGACAGTGCACGCCACCAGCAACACATATATCCATGAAATTTAAGCCTAATAATATTTAGTGAAGAGTACACACCATGGAGCTCTTCATTATGCAATTTTCTCTGTCCTCTTACATTCTGACCCTCTTATAAACATGTCTTCTCAGCAACCGATTCTTAAACACTTTCAATCTACATTCTCTTAAGGTGAGAAAGAAAGTTTCACACCCATACATAACAACAAATAAACTTCTGGTTTTATGAATTTCAGCACTAAATTTATCACAACATATTCTTCAGTATAAAATAAGTAAGTAAAGTTGTCCCTGTGCTTAACTAATTACGCACTATCCCAAATCCCTGTGCATAATTAATTAAGCCCTGTGCCATGAAGACATATGGTGGAGTGGACGTACAGCTCCACAATTCTTGACCTAAGTACTAGATGTGGGTGAGTGGTTAGTTTCACACTCTGGCCGCTTTTTACCCTAGGAATAAGCCTCCAGTACAGGTTCAATAGGGACCCAGAGTCAGTCTAGATGCTATAGTGTAGAGAAAAATCTATTGCCCCTGCCATAAATTTAACCCCAGCCATGCAGCTCATAGCCTGTCACTATACTGACCAAGCTACAAATAAGCTTAGTTAATTCAATGTTATTAATGGACATACTGTCGCATGAGAGGCGTGGGGGGGGGGGTTTGTATGCCTCTTGTTTGAAAGGAAGATCAAGAACCTGCTTCTCAAGACATTCGAGATCCATCAGCCAACAATGATGGCTAAAGTCACAGAGTCATCTGGAATCTTCCTGGCGTGCTATTGCATCCAAAACAGATCCATTTAGGAAACTGGTTTATTGAAAAAGAGTATACATTTTTCATAAAGAAAATTACTGACACTTCATAACCTCTGTTGTTAATAAAGCACACACAATGTTTACCACATCACACACAACTAATAAGGGACAAAATTATTTTATATGAATTCATCTCCCTAAGAAAACAGAAAGCAAAACAAGAGCACACAGTTTTATCTTAATGAATGACCACGCATGTCCCTACTAAATTATTTCTGGAAGCCATTCTACCAATCCTTAATGTGCAATAAGTTATTGTTTCCTTCCATTTTATTTACATATATACATTTATGATTTACTGAACAAGAGTCAGTACCTCAGACTATACAGTACCAAATGTTAGGTTTATTAATGAATGATGAATTTGAAAGGGTATGGAAGTCAAGTGGTCTTGGCTTACTCCAATGTACTATATTGGCATGTGTCCAGAATAACAGATAAATCACAAATAACCTCGGTTAGGACAGTCAGTGTCCTCGCTCAGATCTCAACTCAGCAACTTCTTAGTATAAATCAGAAGTGTAATGCCTCGGTGAAGATGCTTGGTTATTTTCTTTTAAGAAAAGAAATTCTGCAACAGAGGAGTTCGTTTTTTTTTTCCAAATCAAACTCAACTTGAAAAAAACACTTTCAGTATTAACTGAGAAGTGACTCTTGCATGAAGTAGTATTCATAAATACAAGTACAGTAAAACCTGCCTTAAACGGACCCTTTATTAAATGGAAATTTGTCTTAAACGGAAATATTTTTAGGTCCCTTGACTTTGGGGCTGAAAAAGATGTTAAATAACCTGGATTAAACAGAAACTGTCTAACGCGGAGAACGGAAATCAAAATAAGCCTTTATACGGAAAATTTCCAGTCTTCTGGAATGCATTGTTTAGAATAATTTTAGGCATCCTATACATTCTACAGAATTTTGTTTTCCATAACTCTTTAAAATAACCTTCTAACGGTATTGCACTACCTGCACTGAGATTCAGCAGAATTGTTTTCCCCTTCTGGAAATTGTATTCAATAAGGGCTCTAGGCCTACAGTTTTACTTTAGTCTAGCAGTTGTCATCATGGCTACAAAGACAAGAGTTGTGCTTGATCTTCATACAACATTAAAAGTGATTTATGCGAGTGAGCATGATAATTGTCTGTTAAGCAGATCATGAAGATGTTTAATGTCGGTAAAACTCAAGTGTATGAGATTCTAAAGAAGAAAACAAATTCTGAAGCGGTGGGGAACTCGTGCTAATGGAAAAATAAAAAGAGAACTTAAGAAAACTGCAAACGAAGACGTCAATGAAATAGTGTGGGAGTGGTTTGTCAGTGTGAGGGCGAAAAATCAGAGGTTGTCGGGTCCTATGGTACAGGAATATGCTAAAAGTCACTGAAAAACTGGGGAAGACTGAATTCAAAGCATCTAACAGTTGGTTGGAGAGTTTTCGCAAAATACATTGGATAGTTTTTAATGAACTTTGTGGTGAATCAAGTGATGTAAATAGTGAGGCCATTGAGGAATGGGAAGCTAAATTGTCATCCATAATCGAGGGATATGAACCTGAAAACAAAGCGAACGGTGATGAGACTGGACTGTTCTTCCTTGCGCTTCTGAATAAATCACTATGTCTGAAAGGTGAAAAATGTTTGGGAGGAAAACTGTGCAAAGAAAGACTGACTGTTTTTCTATGTGGTTTTATGTCAGGTGAAATGTAGAAAACCTTAGTGATTGGCAAGGCAGCAAAGCCACAATGCTTCCGAAACATGGACATACAGAAACTTCCCGTTGAGTGGAGATCCAACAAAAAGGCATGGATGACATCACAGATCATGGAGGAATGGTTAACGGCCTTCAATGGTAGAATGAAGATGCA